>NC_073313.1:190129772-190399772 GCF_027595985.1 Sorex araneus
AATAACAGAAATTGTTTTAAAGTGAAACAACCGATTCCCTAGGGAAAAAGCAAAGCAATTTACTGAAAGTTCTGAAAATCTGAAAAATCTCTTATTTATATCTCCCTAATAGCATAAAGCTTATTACAATTTTTCAAACATAGTTTTGTTTTAGAATGTGGATATTTCTCAATATTTCCAAAGTTTCTGTCTACCTGAGGTTAAATCCTGTGAAGACTCTTCTACAGTCAGAGTATTGAAGAATTTATTAAAGGAACTACTGTGCACTCTTGCCTTATTACTCATTTAATCCTGATCTGTATTTAAAGAGTGGTGCCAGCCAGGTTGAGGCTTCTAAGGAATGAGCACAAATATTTGCTTTGTCCTGCGTCGTATAGTTTTGGTGATAAAAATTCATTTTGGAAAATATTATTGAAGTTATATATAAGCAAATTTCACTCACTTTCAGGTGGATAAATAGAAGGTTAACAAGAATAAAAACGATAAGGAATTCTCGGTATTATACCAAATTTAAGTAAAAGAATAACCCAAGTTATAGAGCTAGGAGCCTTCTGCACTTGAAAGAATAAGAAATAAAGGTAAGCAATGTTCTTAAAAGCAAAGTTGACTAAACTCAGGAAAATGAACAAGATTTCCAAATTAAATTCAAAATATTAATAACCCATGGCTGATGAGATAGTATAACAGGTAGGGCATTGCCTTGCAGGAGGCCTATGCATCCAGAGGGTCCCCCAAGCCATACCAGGGATGATCCACCAGCACAGAGCCAGGTGTGCCCCTCCCCCACCATAAAACAAGACAAGCTATATGTGTAAAATATGTGTAACTATATATCCATAAAGATGTAAACATACGTACATATATGTTTACGTACATATAAACTTAACCAGTTCTTCTTTACTCCTGATTCTGAATTCAGGAATCACTTCTAGCAGGGTTTAGGGAAGAATCTGTGGTGTCAGGGATCAGACTTGAGTAAGAATGAATTTATTTTTATTCTTTGAGAGATTCTACACCTACTTGCTCTTTAATTCAATATTTTTTTTATCCTTTTTAGGACTGTGGATAACCTTCAGATCTTGTTTCCTTCGTATGGCCCCCTTGTCCTACTGATTGTCCACCTCCCTAGTCTCATGCTATGACCTCTCATTTACAGAATCTTTTATCTATAACCCCTTTGGAATATTTGGGGGCTCATCGGGGGTCATACGGCTCCTGGCTGAAAAATATTGCTTTAATCCATTCCTAGCTCTTCTTTCAATTTCTCTAGTCTGGACCAGTGGGGAGCTGATTCTGTAAACTTCCCTGCCTTCCTTAGGGATTGGTTGGTCAAAACTGTGGGAAGTAAGAGCAGGAAAGTGAAAGCCTGGTATATGAGAAAAGCCAAGATTTCCTCCAGAGTGTCTTGTTTTCCTCCTTCCTTACAAATGACCCCCTGTCCCCTGACCTTGACCCCCAGGCCCCAGTAGCATCATCATTTCCCTTTATGCCTCCAACTTAAAGGGAAACGATTGTGGTGGTTCTTCCTGGTTTCTCAGACCTTCTTGTAATCATTATAAGGAACTATTCCTTATGTGAATATAATTCATTATGTATATAATTCCTCCCGGAGAGCCCTGCAAGCTACGGAGAGTATCCCGCCCACCCGGCAGAGCCTGGCAAGCTACCCGTGGCGTATTCGATATGCCAAAAACAGTAACAACAAGTCTCACAGTGGAGATGTTACTGGTGCTTGCTCGAGCAAATTGATGAACAATGGGATGACAGTGATACATTATAGAATTATATAATAATATATTTTACAAAAATATGTTATATAAAATATATAGGAGTTATATTTGCATAATGAATGTCATTATGTGAATTCTTGGAATAATATTTTTAAAGTCTAAATTATATCTTCACTCTTTTTCTCCCTATATTTTCTGTTATTGCTTCTCTTCTCCCTTTCCATGTCTGCACGAAGATTTCCTGCTGAGTGTTTATTGTTTCAGGGAGAGGGGAAAAAATGGGAAGCAAAAATAGTCTATGAAGTATTTCTGGCTTTGTTTTATGAAATTCTGTTTCCAGGAAGGAAAAAATCTTTGGACACAGCCTGAAAGAATCTTAAAGGGAAGTTTCTCTGAAACTAGAAAGAGGATCTTCATAAGTTCATATAGGGGGAAAGAGAAACAAAATGCGTGGTGCCTCTGAGGAACAAGGAGTTGGAACCAACCTTGGAGGAGTTGCACAACAGAGACCCAGAGGAGTAGATTTGGCAATGAAGTCTCATGAGATCATGGTTTGAGCTTTTAGATATAGGTGTGTCACGAGAAATGAGTCATCACACAGATACTACCTAGAGTCACTTATCTGGTCTAGAGATGACAAGGGCTCTTCCTTTTATTGACAAATCAGAACCCCAGAAAACTATTGTAACTGCTCCAGACTTCTGTAGGAATCATTAAGAAGGAAAATAGCTTTGTTATTTTGTTCTTTATACTTGAACATGGAAATATGTAAACTGGAACTACAGGGCAAGAATCTGTTAGAGAACAAAACCAATACGAAGGGTATAGGTATTCTGGGACCATCAATTATGGAAACATCATATGCATGTAACCCTATAGTAAGCAAATTTGTGATTAAGAGTACATATTTAAAAAATGTAGTCTGGGTTAAACCTAGGTGCCCAACAATAGATGAGTGGAAAATGAAAGTATGTTATATATACCAAATGGAATACTATGCAGCTGCAAGGAGGTATGAAACGATGCAGTTCACAGCAACTTGGATGGAACTGGAGGATATCATGTTAAGTCAAGTAAGTCAGAAAAAGGATAAACACAGGATGGTCTCACATATCTGTGGCATATAGAAGAATAACAGGAAGAGGGAATGCATGGTATTAAAGGGGAATTGATACCCTTTACCTCGGATCTCAGAAATGAAAAGAGTAGGAAAGGAAAAAAAATGAGAAGGTTGCTAAAGAAGATGGATAGGAAATAACAGAAGCAGATATCTATGAGAATTCATTGCTGAAGACACTCTGAATCAAACTATTCTAGGAGTTTGATTATCACTGGACTCCCAAATGATAAAAGTGAACCATTTCGATAATGTTCATTCCTAATACTTAAGGTCTTTGGGCCAGGGCTTGGTAAATTCAGCATTTAATTAATGACAGCATGTAATATAAATTTATTATGCTACTGCCACTGGACAGGAGAAGATTCAATATTATCATATAAGAATCAGTGGGTCACAAAAGTAGAGATAGAGTAAAAAGAAAAGTGTCTGCCACAAGAGGGGAGGGGTGGAGTTGGGTGGGGATGGCAGAGGAATATTGGGGACATCTGTGGTGGGAAATGTACACTGGTGGAGGGATGGGTGTTCAATCATTGTAATCATGAATGCTTTGTAACTATATAATTCAATGTTTAAAAAGCAGTGGGTCAGAATTAAAATGGAAGTACCATTTTTGCTCAAACCCAAAGGGAGGATGAGATTTCTTGCAATTGAGATAACAAATCCTCTATCACTTCAACAGAGAATTTAGTGATTACAGAGATATGAAATATATCAGCCTTTGGTCCCTGAATATCATCCATATCTTGTTTTATTTGTTAGAGGTGGAGAGGTATCACACCTAGTGGTGATGGTAGGCTAATCTTGGTTCTATGTTTAGGGGTAACTCTACATGGTGATTGGGGTTTGGAGGAGTTATGTGGTGCCAGGGATCAAACTCAAGTCTTCTGCATGAGAAGCATGAGTTTAGCCCATTGAATTATCTCTCTAGTCTTCCATCTCTTAGTTGTTGCACACTCTCTCCAACTTCCAGACACCTAGGTTCCCAAGTTGCTTGTGATTCTTCTTGTATTAGTATTTTTCCACTTTATCTTCCTGAGACAGAAATGAAATTCAGCTCAGGTTCAAAATAATAGTGCAGTGACATAGAATGGGTGCCATGCAAGGTAGAGTGCTGCTACATTTGCAAGAGAGGTACCACCCAAAATATCTGGCTATATCAAAGCCATTGTGTGTAAGTATCACAAAGGAGTGAAAGCCTTCTTGACCACTGCAAACAATAAGAATAAATGATATGCAAGTACCATAGCCAGGAAAAAGGACCCCTGGGAAACCTGAATGAGTACTGTAGTGACCCCACATAAAGTAAGCACTACAAAACAAAGCATATGTGCCTCAGATAAAGACTGTTACCTCCCAGCGAATGCAATCCTAGGAAATGAAAAAGAAAAAAACATGTAAAATATCATAACTAAAGTAGTGCATTTTGATCAAATGAATGAGAATCCCAACTAATCATGTGTGCAACCCTGATCAGGACAGCAACAGAAACAAGGGAACAGGGACAATTAAAAATCTCCCAGGCACTAGCCTCTGTCAGTGTTTGCCTGACAATAGCAATGTTCAGTTCCTCATACCTCCCACCCACAACTTCTAAAAATGATCACTTATGTCACATTCTGTACATTCTTCTCTTGTTTATTTCACTTACTCCCTTTCTATAGTAAATTCCACAGAGACAGGAAGTTTTAGGAAGCAGGAAACTGAACTATCTATAACCATTTATGAAAAGTGGAAATAGTAGAATCTGTGAAAAAAATAACTGTGGAAGCAGAAAGTGATCCATTTTTATAGCTGGGACTTTATAGTTCTTCTAATCCTTGTGAAGAAAATATTTAAGCAATAGCCATAACATTGTGAACAAATTCTAAGAATAGTATGTTAAACTTATCAGCACATACACACTAGCATCCTTAATTTTTTTCTTGGAAAGTTATTACAATATATTACACAGTTTCAGAATTTTCATTCTGTGGCTGTAGCGATAGTACAGCAGGTAGGGTGTTTGCCTTGCACTCAGCCATCCCAGGTTTGATCCCCAGCATTCAATATGGTCCCCCAAGCACTGCCAGGAGTAATTCCTGAGTGCAGAGCCAGGAGCAACCCCTGAGCATTGCTGGGTGTGACCCAAAAAGTAAAAGAAAAAAAAAAGAATTTCCATTCTGTGGGGCCAGAAAGGTAATACAATGAGTTAGGTGCTTGCCTTGCATATGACCTACCAAGGTTCAATTCCCAGCATCTCATTATAGTCACCCAAACACCACCAGCAGTAATTCCTGAGTGTAAAGCCAGGAGTAATTTCCGAGCATCACCAGTTGTGGCCCAAAAAGAATTAAAAAAAAATTCTCTACTGGTGAAGGGATGGGTATTTGAGCATTGTATAACTGAGATTTAAACCTGAAAACTTTGTAAATTTGTAACTTTCCACAATAAAAATTTTTTTAAAAAAACCAAAAAAAAATTCTCATATTCTCATAGCTGTCTTTATTTTCTCTTTTAAATTTAAAACTTTCTATTCCCTTTAAATATTCTATTCCTTTTATACAATTTTTGCTCCTCAGATCTATATGATATGTGTAATCACACAGTATTTTACAATAGTCAAGAATCAAAATGGTTCAAACGGCAAATTAATTCAAATACTTAAAAGAACCAATCTAAATTATACTTGGAGAAACTACCCTCCGCCCACTTTATATAAACACACACATAGATATTCATCTCCATACTCTTTAATAATTCTATGATTTTAACATCTTTGTGTAGGAAGGGAGTTGCTGTCACTTGAAAAGGTTACTGTAATGCATCCTGTTTCTTATATTGCTATAGGAAAAGGGGCATGATTAAAGCAGTAGGAGGAACAAAGTAGGATCCACATAGCTGCATAAAATTGTAGTCAGATATCTCCATTTAGGGTAGACTTGGTTTAGATGATGTCATAGCCACAAAAATGTTTCTTTTCCTTAACGCTAATTGTGCTTGTTAATTTGATTTGCCCTTGAAAGATATGGATTACAGAATCCCATGGTTGTTAAGGAGAACGAGGTAGCAAATCTTCACTGCTACCTATACGAAAAAATTGAAATGCAAGCTCTACAGGGCCTGTGCTATCAGTAACTTTCTGCACTATTCTTTCAGACAGCCTTATTCAGGTTTTGGGAAAGGTATTGCTACAAATAGTATCCTGTGAGTTGTGTTGAAGGGGAAAAAGGAACTCAAAAGAAGAAGGCAAGATCCGTGAGATTAAGCTACCAGCGGTAGGAAGTAAGTTTGTTAAAGTCTGCATGGCTGACATGAGCAAAACTGCTTGCTGGGAGAAAAATAAACAATGGTACAATTTCAGACAGGAAACTTGAGTCAGGAGCGAGTCTAGGAATCAGAGTCTCCTCTTAAGGAGATACTTGTAAAAAAAAATGCTAAGTTTTTGTGTTCTTGAACTACTGAGAAAGATTGATTAAATTAACAATCTAAGTTTGTCCTCTGTGTTCTAATTTCCTTCATCTGTTTCTAACCTGCACTTGTTATGAACAGACGTGGGGCGGGAGGAGGAGGCTACTGGATAATCAAGAAAAACAACCACGTGGGGGAGGTTTCAGGTTTTGATCTTTATACCAAGGTCTGTGGGCTGGAGCGATAGCACAGGGTAGGGCGTTTGCCTTACAGGCAACCTACCGGGGTTCGATTCCTTCGCCCCTCTCGGAGAGTCTGGCAAGCTACCGAGAGTATCTCCCCTGCACAGCAGAGCCTAGCAAGCTACCTGTAGCATATTCAATATGCCAGAAACAGTAACAGCGAGTCTCATAATGGAGACGTTACTGGCGCCCTCTCGAGAAAATCAATGAGCAAGGGGATGACAGTGACAGTGACAGTGACCAATGTCTATAAGGTGGTTTCTACTTGTGACAAGTAGCAAGGAAACATAGTAGCAGGTGAAGGAAAAGAAAAGCATTGCTCCTGAAGTGTTTGGAATCAGCAGATGACTCCTGAGAAGTCCTGAAGGTAGAGGAAATCTTGGTTTAACGTATCAAAGCTTCCAGTCCCTTCTACCTTTAAACATTGCATCCCTATGCCACCTGTCCTCCCTCAAAATACTGTTTATTTCTTTCCTCTTCCTTCAACTTTTCATGATTTTTTTTTTTACCTGATTTGTGCAATTGCCTCCAATTGTATTGTATACACTCCTCCATTGTTTCCTTGCTCTGGTCAGATTCTCCTCTCCACTATAGCCTTGCTTTGTCATCCTAAAGAACACAGACCCATGACCTTCTCCAGAGATCTACTAGTATTTTGTTTATGGTCCTTGGGATTTCTATCAAAAGTTGCACTTTTCATTGGAGACTTAGGTACTCAAAGCCAGTAAATGTTTGGTTAAAAGGTGCCATGAAAGTTATTTTGCCAAGCTACAAGGATTTCTCTTAAACATTTTCCCATTTAAAGATTACCCAAGTTTTCAGTTCTGAGACAGATGGTACTTCAGTAGAAGCAGAGTTGTCCTAGGAAATCTGTCAAACTGGGGAAGTAAATGTTCACGTAATGATTGGAAGGCTTGTAGAAAAAGCTTCTTTAATGTCTCTTTAATTCCATCAAATATTTCTGGTCCTAGATACATCTGGGTGGGAAAAGATGTTAATATGGAATATGATAGAAAGATAGAGTGTGTGAACACAAACGAACCAATTCTTGGGGGAAGGTTCTTTATATCATTTTCTTCATTGGTGCATTACAGCAGGGGCCTAACTATTTACAGAGCCCACGTAATTTACTAAATTAAGGTTACTGGTTTTGTTTGTGTATTTTGTGTGTGAGGAATCTGCCAAGTGATGCTTAAGAAGTCCAGGGATCCTATGGCTTTGTCTCTGCCAATTCGGACCATGTTCAGCACAAGAGCCTGAGAATACGACACTGATCAGGCCCTGCAGTGCCAAGGATATCCAAACACCCCCAGTGGCTGTCAGCCTCTGAGATCAAAGCTTGTGGTGCTGGGGTGGGGCAGTGGCTGCACCCAGTAATGTTTGGGTGATCATGTGGTGCCAGGAATTAAACCTGGGTTAGTTGCATGCCAGGCGTAGCCTTTGTGCCATGTCCTGCCTCTGAGGGCATTAGTTATTTTTTTGTTTAGTTTTGGATTTTGGCCACAATTGCGGTGCTCAGGGATTACTGGCAGTTTTTGGGGGACTGTACGTGGTGCTCGGAATCAAACTAGAGTCAGCGGAAAGCAAGGCAAGCATATATCTATTCTAGCTCTCCTACCAACCGTTTGCTTTTATAGAATTTTAAAAAAGTGGGACTTTTCAAATAGCCTAGATTATTTTCTAGGCTATTTGAAAAAGTTTGAGAAAGTTAAGTTCAGACTGAAATATATAATATGTATAATGATCTTTAAACATATAACAGAGAAGAAAAAGAATAAGAAAATTTTCCTCTCTGTCCATCCCAGTATATCTTGATATCGATAGGTCACCCAAATATAGTTTCGAAATCCAGTCTGGAGTTTATATTATCTTTCCCTTTTTCTGTCTCTGGCCTATCTTAATAGAGGTATATGGCATAAATCTGACCTCATAAAAATCATAAAACTGAGTCATATCCTCATTTGGATCAAAGAGAAGTACCTTACTGGTATCTTCAGACATATCCTCCTTGATATAGTACTTCTATATCAGCAATAACGTTAAAATACATTCAATATTGGTATTTAGTTTCTATGTCTTGAACTCAAAATCTCTTCATCCACTGCTGCCCACATATGCTGACAACTGTTCTGATCCCAGCAGGAGTAACAGATTTTATTTCTTAAGCATTGAAGAACTACAACCAGAGTGTTATTATTAGAAGAAAGAGCTCATACTAGATTTGTGATATAGAAAAAAGGAAATATTTGAGATGAAAATAATCTAGGCTATTTGAAAAGTCCCACTTTTTAAAAATTGTGATTTAATTTAATTTTTGAAGGTATAATACTCAGATATCTCAAAATTCAAAAGGTATAAAAGCATATTCAGAAAATAATTTCTATCCATCTTTATTCTCTAGTTGGTGTCCAAGCTAAACTAATGTGAAAACATGCTTGTATTTTCCTCTCAGAGCTGGTATACATATACACAAAGAAATATGAACACACGTCTTTAAATATATATAATATATCATTTTCCCTTAACAACTAATTTCAAAAATAATTTTATATTCATACACAATTGGTTTTAATTAATTTTTCTGGTTGCATACTGTTCCACTGCCAGAATATGTATAGTTTATTCCATTAGTACTAAGTGAATGGACATTTAAGTTGTCTCTAACATTTTATTAACACAAAGGTATTCTTCATACCTATATCATTTTGCTTATGAGCAGTTATACCTTCACAAAAAAATTCTTAAGAATTGAGTTTCTCAAGCCTGGACCATGTGTAAGATGCTTGCTTGCACATGGCAGATTCAGGTTCAATACTCAGCATCTTATATGGTCCCCTATGCACTGCCAGGAATTATTCCTGAGCATAGAGCCAGGAGTAACCTCTGAGCATCACTGAGTGTGGCCCCCAAACAAAACAAAAGTTAAATTTCTTGGTTCAAAAGGTATTGTTTAAGTTTTTATTGTTATTACTTTAGGGCCACACTGGATAGTTTTCAGGAATCACTCCTGGCACAGTGCTCAGAGAGTCACTCCTGGAGGGCTAGGAGGACCATATGGGGTGACAATGATCAAACCTGGGTCAGTCTGTGCAAGGAAAATGCCCTACCTGCTGTACTGTTGCTCCAACTGGTATGTTTTAATTTAAAAAAAAAACATAATTTGTGCATTTTGAATGAAGATTTAAAAATTTTCAAAACAGCGGGGCTGGTTAGATAGTGCAGTGGTTAATGTGCTTGCCTTTCACGTGTTGGACTGAGGTTCAATCCCTGGCATCCCATATGGTCCCACGAGCACCACCAGGAATAATTCCTGAGTGCAAACCAGGAGTAACACCTGAGCATAACCAGATGTGACCCAAAAACTTTTTAAAAGTTTAAAAGGAATAAAATGGCTTCTAAAATGTAATTCTTTCCCGTACCTCCTTTGTATAAGCACATACCTCCTTTCACAAAAAGAAAATATCTTGCTAACTTTTTAAAAATCATTTCAGAGATTTAACATACACATACATATTTGCAAGAATATAGGAGAGGAGCTGGAGCGATAGTACAGCAAGTAGGGTGTTTACCTTGCACGCAGCAAACTCGGGTTCGATCCCCAGCATCCCATATTGTTCCCCAGCACCGCCAGGTGTAGTTCCTGAGTGCAGAGCCAGGACTAACCCCTGTGCATTGCCGGGTGTGACCCCAAACAAATAAACAAACAAAAAAATAGAATAGAGGAGAATTAAATTTATTTAGGCAGATTTCTGTTTCCATTTGTATAGTTAGCTAGAGGGATCAGAAGGCTCTTGATAAAATAGCTAAAAGGAGTCAATGTAACAATAATAGTTAGACATATTCTTATTCCTCACACACTATCATCATTTAAAGTGATAATCCAGGAGCTGGAGTGATAGCATAGCGGGTGGGGCGTTTGCCTTGCACGCAGCCGACCCGGGTTCAAATCCCAGCATCCCATATGGTCCCCTGAGCACCGCCAGGAGTAATTCCTGAGTGCAGAGCCAGGAGTAACCCCTGTGCATCGCCAGGTGTGACCCAAAAACCAAAAAAATAAGTGATAATCCACCAAATTCCCCTCATAGGTCTGTACAAATGGGAGAAAGGCTATGGATAAAAAGCCCTGCACTGTCTTGGGTCAATACTGTCTACGAAGATCAAACCTGGAGTTGACCTGTGATCCTATCTAAGATTCATTTGTACAGGGTTATCTGCCCCTTTCTCTTTTACTGGTGACCCCCACCCCACCCCTCTTTTCCTGTGGCCAATGTAATTCTCTTATACTTAGTGAAAATCCCACTCCCATGTCTCCCCCTGTTCCCACATTCTCTGTCTCTCTCTGTCCCTGTCTTCCTCAAAACTATTTGATAATTGCCTCTCACAGAATAATAGTGGTTTGGACATGATTTCTTTTTAGTTTTCATATTTCTGGCCCAATTTTTCCTCTCTGGAAATTGTTATTATATTCTTTTATTCCAAGTATTCTAAAATTGCCCACTAATATATTGTGATCTTATGTCTGGGTAGGTCTTTCCTTTTCAAAAACATTTCACCCCTCCCTCCCTCCCTTCTTTCCTTCCTTCCTACTGGTGCTGGGAAAACTGGCTATTTACAGGCAAAGAAAGATAGAAAGAAATAGAAAAAGAAACAGAAGAAAGTAATAAATTGGTCTCCTCTTTTAAAAGCTTAATCTAAGTGAACTAAAGATCTTGATTTTAGACACAGATCCACAAAATGCATCAGAAAAAAACATTGGCAGAGGTCTTTTAAATGATTCTACCCCACTAGCCAAGGGAAAATAAGGGTGTGTGGCGGGGGGAAACTACATCAAACTAAAACATTTTGCCCTTTGAAAGAAAATGTGACTGAAATAATAAGAAATCCTACTAAATGGGAGACAATATTTGCATTGCACACATCTGGCAAAGGGCTAATATCCAATATACATAAAATACTCAAAGTTCAATAACAACAAAACAACCACCCCATTAAGAATTGGAGAAGACAGTGGACAAACATTTTCTAGAAAAAAGACATATTGATGGCCAATAGTCATATAAAAGATTGCTAATCACTCAGTATCAAAGAAATGCAAATCAAATTATTTAAAATGTTTTCACCATTTTACACTGGTGAAAATGGCCTTCCTCCAAAAGAACATAAACAATAAGCTTTGACTGGATATGATGAAAAAGGACCCTAATTCACTGTCATCTGGTTCAACCTCTTCTCAAAAATTTAAAAATACGGACTAGAGAGATAGTATAGCAGGTAGGGCACTTGTCTGACATGTGGTCAACCCAGGTTCCATCCCTGGCACCACATATGGTTCTCCCTCATCAGGAGAGATCCCTGAGCGCACAGCCAGAAGTAATCCCTGAGCACAGCTGGGTGTGGCCCAGAAATGAATACAATACAATAGAATTCCCACATGATCCTGTAATTCCCTTCCTCATCTTATATACCAAGAACTCTTAAGTCATTAATTACAAAAAGACATATGAACACCTATACCTAAGAGCAACTACAAATGTTCAGTGACATATGAGTGGATTAAAACAAATGTGGTGTATAGGCACAATGGAATATTACTCTATTATAAGAAAAGATTATTTTTTACAACAACTTATCTGGAACTAGACTGTGTAATTTATATTAAATAAGTCAGTAGGAGAAGGACAAACAGAATATGATCTCTCTCACACATGATATCTAAAGAAACTAAGGGAGTGATAACAAATCCTATAATAACAACATCCAATGATACCAAACACTTGAACTTTGAGTATAGGAGTTAGATTATCAAGCAGGGGTGTGAAAGGAGGGTGTGGGAGGGAAAGAAGTGAAGAACAAAAAGTAACATAGGGGCAGTGATGGAATATCTTTGGCATTTTGGTGGTGGCAGTGGTATAATTTAGTAAACCATAAACATTAGCACTATTGTCACTATGTTGCTTTAAATGCAACAAAATTATTTCATAGTAACAAAATGTAATTCCCATTTTAATCCATTTTAGGTGAACATTTTAGTGACATTCAGTTCATTCCTACTCCTGTGCAATCACTACCAGCCATCCTTAGACTTTTTCAGCCTCCCATACTGAATCTCTGGATCCATTTAACAATAATTCCCATTTCTCCTTCCCCAAGTGTCCAGCAAACAAAACTCTATGCTCAATTCCGTTGACTCTGGTAATTATAACTACCAGATATAATTGGAATTATGCTCTATTTGTCCTTTTGAATCTGGGTTCTTTCATTTGATACAATATCTTCAAAATTCATTCTTGTCATATTATGTCAGAATTTCATTCCTTTTAAAGGCTGAATAATAGTTCACCATATGTACATACATATTTGTTTATCTAGGTTTTCTTCAGTTAATCTTTGTGTTGCTTTCATATTTTTGTTATTATAAATATTGCTGAAATAAACATAGACTTTATGTATGCGTATCATGTTTTATTTGTACCATTATATTCATTTATCAAAAGTGCCTAAAGGTTCCATTTGTGTAGTATTTTGGGTTTTTTCAAGATTATATTAATTTTTGAGACTGTCAAAGTAGTATTTTATGTACATATATAATATACGAACATATGTATATATATTATACATGCACGTATGTTGTATGTTAAGACCTGGTCACCAGTGTCCTGATCTTCAACTGTGCCTGATCTTCTTTAGTTCTACACAAAACCCACACTCATTTTCCAAAGTGGAACAGAGCTCATTGGCATGGAGCTGGTTTGTCTTGCACCGTGGCAGACCCAAGTTGGATCCCTGGCACACCATATGGTTCACTGAGACCCTACGAGGAGTGATCCCTGAGCACTGCCGGGTATAGCCCCCAAACAAAAATGAAAACAAATGACTTATTTCACACAAAGACAATGGAAACAAAGCACATGGGAACTGGTATTCAGTGGGTGATGGGAATAGGATGGGTGCCGGGTGGGGGCTGGGGTGATGGGTTGGGGGCTGCTTACAAAGCCTACAGTGGAGGAAGCGTTCAACACCCCCCTGGCAAAGGTTGTGACGAAATGTAGTAATATGTACAAAACCCTGTCAAGCAGACTGGTGGGTAAAACGGGGGTGGGGTGAGAGATTGGTGGAGGGAAGTGGACACACACTGGTGAAGATATCTGTGTTGAAACATTATATGCCTGAAACCCAATCATGAATAACATTGTAACTTCAAGTTGACAACATAAAAAAAAAAAGACTGATTTCTTAGTATTTCCTGAAGTGGTTACAGTTACTAGGTCTGTGTTCAATCCTGATGTTAAACCCAGACTGATGCAATATGATTAGTGCTTGTTTGAAAAAGAATAGGACCTCCTGGATTCACTAAACTTCAAATAGATTTATAAACTTAGTTTTATGTCATTAATATTGACTTATCAAATTATTTTTATTTCTTGTATTAAGGTTATAACTCAAGGTTAGCTTAATTCTCACGATTAAAATTTATATCTAAATCCTATAATGTGCTCATCTTCTTTTTTTTTTTTTACTTTTTTTGTTTGTTCATTTGTTTGGGGTTCACACGCAACGATGCTCAGGGGTTACTCCTGACTCTGCACTCAGAAATTATTTCTGGCGGTGCTCGGGGGACATATGGGATGTCAGGGATCCAACTCAGGTCAGTCCCATGCAAGGCAGACGTCCTACCCACTATACTGTCATCCCAGCCCCTAAAGTGCTCTTGTTGAAAAAGCAGTGACATGTTGGCAAATAAGTCTATTTGGGGAGGGAGCATCTTAGGTCACACCTGACTGAGGAGCTCTGGCCCATTCCTGGCTCTGTGTTCTGGGCTGACTTCTGGCAGACCATATGCAGTGCAGGGCCAGTTGCACTTCAAAACAAGCATCTGATCCTCTGTACTCTTTCTTAGGCCCCAATAATTTTATTTTTAAAGATGCAGTTTGACTATACTCTATTGAAGAAATAATCACTAAGAAAATTATATTTACTTTTGAAGAATTTTTAATGTAAGTGATTTAAGTGACTTGATTCCCACTTATTAAAAAAAATACCCTCCAGATCTTTTGAATATGATGTGTATTTCTATTGAGGTCATTGAGATGGATCAATTTAAAGTAATGTTTCAGTAAAGGAAGTGAATTTGCAAGAAAAAGAGCTTAAAAATAAAGATGGCACCTGTTTATTACACAGATATATCTGTTCCCTCTGCTTCATTTTAGTCATAGCTATTTAATTTCCTGAAACAAAAAACAAACAGATTTTTCACTAATGTCAGTACTGCAGAGTTAGCATAGGACAGAAGAGCCAGCTGTACTCGATTTCATCTTATGCATCATCAACAAAATTGGCAGCTAAGTTCTGATTTCAGAGCCTTTATGGTTAATGATGATGTACAAGCTGTGCTTGATTTTCAGATACAAGGCTGATCTTTGCTGACAGAAAAATCTATTTTTGATTTGTAACTTAAGCAAATTTGATGTAAAATTATTGATGTAGGACAAACGCAGATCATGAAGATACAATTTTTAGAATCACATTTCTAACCCTAAACCCACTCCAGCATGTTATTATTATAATTATCGTCATCTTTATAATTATTAGCCTTATGATGGTGGTAACTAAGCATTTCACTCAAATTTCAGTTAAGATTTGTGAATGAGTCATATATTGACAAGTCTTATACTAACCTATAAATGTGCCTGTAATTAAAAGGAGCAATAGAACTAATTAACAGTCAATTCTATTAACATCTCTGTTCTGGAAATAAAACTAGTTCAGAATCATATGTTACAAGTAATCATGGAAAACAATTTCTGACGTTATGTAAAGAACGGTGGTGCAAACAGATGTGAAAAAGAGAAAATAATTATTTCCTTGATCATAAGCTTTTGACAACAGAAATTATAGCTGTCATGGCTAGGAGAAAATACTATGCTTTCTTGAATTAATAAAATAAATGTTATCAGTTATGGTGTACCGTTGAATGCTTTTTAGAAGCACAAATATTGGCCTCATTCAAATTTATGTAGCTCTAAACTATTTTGCCTTAGCTGCTCTTTTATTTCATCCTCATTAGGACCTTCGACCACCATACCCAATTATTTCAGACTGCCACTTTCCAAGATAGTGCTTGCTACCATCCTCTGTTCTGGCTTCTGGTGCTCCCTTGTTAATCTTCAACCTTAATCAAATCATGCCTGTCTTTTGTCCTATTCCTTGAAGATCTTACACGGACAGAAAAGTTAAGACTTGGAAGTTTTTTTGTTTTTGTTTTTGTTTGGAGGCCACACCTGTCTGTACTCAGGGATCATTCCTGGTGGTACTCATGACCATAGGTCGTGCCAGAGATCGAACCCAGGTCATCTGCATGCAAGGTAAGTGCCCTGTCTGCTGTACTATTTCTTTGGCCCTGTTTACTTTTTAAAATATGTTACCCTTCTAAGAGCATGGATTTGCATTTTTAAGATGAGCTTTTGAAGACCTGTTGCCAACAGTCGAAATGTCATATCTTTCTGTCTGTTGGGAGTGGCAAAAATCCATATCCTACAATAACTGACTTTTACTTACCGATTCTCCCCGGCTCAGTATGTGTGTTTCTGAACCATAATGAAAAAGAGATTAAAATCAAGGGATTCTAAACTAAATGTATCTATCTATGAAACTGAACTCATCCAGGTACTATTAGATTTATTTATCCTTAAGATGGTATACCAGTACCCACTTCACTGGTTGTCGTGAGAAGTAAATGAATTAATGTAGGGAATGAACACAGAGTTGGGTCATAGTAAGATTCAAAAATTGTAGCCTGCTATTGTAATTTATATTATTCATGTTACAATAATTTAAGTATTTTAAATGCTTAGTTCCTTAATCTCAAATATTACATATATATATATATATATACACACATACATAACAAGTAAGCCAAGGATATGTAGGGCTTTGTTTCCTCAAGTTTCTGCATATAGTAATTATTTGATGGATGTAAGTTTCAATTTAATTCACTATGGAATGTCTTTGGCTATAATAATATTTTTC
This sequence comes from Sorex araneus, assembly GCF_027595985.1. Classification (NCBI taxonomy): domain Eukaryota; kingdom Metazoa; phylum Chordata; class Mammalia; order Eulipotyphla; family Soricidae; genus Sorex; species Sorex araneus. The sequence continues at coordinate 190,146,278 of NC_073313.1, forward strand.
ATAAAGAATAAATGACTTTAATAAAGAAAAAATAGGTTTTAACACTTATGTGTGTTTTAATCGAACTAAACCTTTCTATTTAATAGTTATTTTTCTTCAGCAAGATTGAATAAAGCCTTGTCTTAAAGATAGGCCCATCTTTTTGTCATCAGTGTAATAGAAACTTCACCAGTTATAAGCAATAAACCAGTATCCCAGGGCCTAATTTTCTGATAAGAATTGCAATAGCTAACTTCAAATTATACTCTAGAGGTCTTAAAGAGTTAAAATGTCCCCCTAAAGTACCACCTGGCTTATTATTGGGGACTAATTTTAACTTTTGGAGAATTTATTTTAATAATGTCAACAAAACAACAACAGTTTCAATGATGTTTGGTCAAGTCAGTTCATTGGGATATAATTAGTGCGCTGGGAGTTTAAATCTGCTACAAATGGTGCAAAACCATGTTCTTCAAAAATTCTTTTTTTTAAAAGAAGCAGTCAAGGGTCAGAGAGAGATAGCACAGCTGTTAGGGAGCTTGCTTTACAAGCATCCAAACCTGGTTTGATCCCTGGTACTACATATGGTGCCCTGAGCAATGCATCTGGGTGTGGCCCAGATCACCACCCTGCCCAGAGAGAGAGAGAGAGACAGACAGACAGACAGACAGACAGACAGACAGAGAAGAGAGAGAAAGAACATCCAGGATACCAACATCTAATCTAGGTCTCTCCCTCCCTCCCTCCCTCCCTCCCTCCCTCCCTCCCTTCCTTCCTTTCTTCCTTCCTTCCTTCCTTCCTTCCTTCCTTCCTTCCTTCCTTCCTTCCTTCCTTCCTTCCTTCCTTCCTTCCTTCCTTCCTTCCTTCCTTCCTTCCTTCCTTCCTTCCTTCCTTCCTTGTCACTGTGACTTACAGAACTGTTAGTGACAGGGTTCCATGCATAAATGTTCCACACCAGACTCTCCACCAGAGTACTTCCTTCATACATTGTTTATTGTGTTGGATTTCCCCGTCAAAAACCTTTGCCCTTTTGTGTCTCCCTGTCATGATTAACTCCATTCTGTATACTAGATCTCAGGCTCTGTTGCCTTTGACCTTTTGTTATTCCCTTCCTGCGCTTTTTTATATCTCACATACAAGAGAGAGCATTTGCTATATGCCCCTTTCCTTCTGGCTGACTTCACTCAGTCTGATCCCCTCCAGTTTCAATCACATAGCAGTAAATTGCTTGATTTTGATTTTTCCCATATCCAAGTAGTATCCCATTGTGCATAAATGTGTATAAACATTCTTTGTCCTGTTGTCTGCTCTTGGACTCTGGAGTTGTTTCCAGATTTTGATTATTGCACAGAGCACTATGGCAAATATTGGAATACATTTTTTTTTTCTGGACAGAGTTTTGGGATCCTTGGTATAGATACCCAAAGTGGAATTTTGGGGTAGTATGTAAGCTCAAATCTTAATTTTTTGAGAACTGTCCATTTTGTTTTCAAAAAGGGCTGGACTAGTCGATGTTCCCATGAGCAGTGAGTGGGGTTTCCTTTCCCCCCATATTTCCATCAACATTTGTTGATTTTGTTTTTGGTGTGTGCCAGTCTCACTGGCATGAGGTAATATCTTATTTTCATTTGCAATTTCCTTATAATAAATGAACCACAGCATTTAAAAAATATACTTATTTAGCTACTTATTAGAGCTGGAGCGACAGCAGAGAGGATAGGGCGTTTGCCTTACACACTGCTGACCCGGGTTTGATTCTTCCACCCCTCTCGGAGAGCCCAGCAAGCTACAGAGAATATCTCACCAGCATAGCAGAGCCTGGCAAGCTACACGTGACGTATTTGACATGCCCAAAACAGTAACAACAAGTCTTACAATGGAGATGTTACTGGTGCCCGCTCGAGCAAATCGATGAGCAATGGGATGACAGTGATACAGTGATACTTATTAGCCACATATGTATGTGTTCTTTGAGGAAATTTTTGTTTACCTCTTCTCCCATTTTTTAAGATTTTTTTTTCTTAATAAGCTTTATACATGCTTAATATATCTTGAATATTAAGATACGTTAGATGAATGGTAGATCCAGGGTTCTTTTTATTTGTTTGTTTTTGGAGGCTCCACACTCAGTGGTACCCAAGGATTACTCCTGGCTCTGTGCTCAGGGATTACTCCTGGAAGAGTTTGGGAAGATTTTATATGGGATGGGGATCAAACCCAGATTGGTCGTGTGAAAGGCAAGGGTTTTATCCATTATAGTATCATCCTGGCTTTCAGCATTCTTTTTTAATTATTTTTATATGTTGAGTGACTGGTGAGTGACTCTAAGTGAGTCTGATGTAAAACCCTCAGACCTCAACTAGAAAATTTGATGTATAGAAAAATTGAAAGCCTTGTTTGATTTGGATTTGTTGAAAAATCCAAATTTTTCTGTTGAAAAAAATATGTTGAAGAAACTTAAGCTATTCTTTGATGGGATATTTGATTACAGTGGTAAGAAAATCTTTTCCACCCCAATATTTACCAGTTCTTTAGAAGCTCAGCCAATGTGTTCTCACTTTATGAAACCTTACCTTATCTTTCTCTTATTTTTTTTGGGTCCCACCTGGAGATGCACAGGGGTTATTCCTGGTGGTACTCAGGGAACCATATGGGATGCTGGGAATTGAACCCTGGTCAGTGGCATACAAGGCAAACACCCTACCCGCCGTGCTATCGCTCCAGCCCCTTATCCTTCTCTTTAACTTGGAATCAACCCACCAGAGTAATACTGAGATCCTGTGAAAGAGGTAATCCCAAACTCTACCTCTAGGTGATAGCAATCTACCACCCTGCATTGCATTGGGGTCACTCAAAACAGATATTCTCCCCCAACTTCTTACTCCTCACTTCTTACCTCTATCACAATGGTTCCATATAAGTTCTACTCTTATTATTGGTTGCTGCCCCCAGTAGCTCCAAGAATGAAAGGAACTTAGTAGCTTTACACCTTCCATCTTAATTCAGTTCTCCTCATTCTCTAGAAAAGTATCAAAAACCCACCTTGACCCATGTTTCTGTATCTTTCCTTGCTTTATCTTTAGAAGCTTTAGTCACTTTGTCACCTGACTTTTTTAGGACCCAAATCTAGCTTACTACCCAGTTTTGTAAATAAAGTTTTCTTTTGGAACCCAGCCATAACCATTTCTTTATCTCTAGGCTCTATTTTAATAGTAACAAGGAAAAATTGAGTAGCTCTGGTGAGGTCATCTGTCCTTACAACTAAAATTTTTGCTACATGGACTTATGCTTGTTGACCCTAACCTAGACATTCATTCTTATACTATTCTGTACATCACTCATCCAATCTGCTCTTTCACCCCTACTGTCATCCCAGCCTCTCTCACTATGCCCTCTGGAGCTAGCAGTTCATCAGCAGAATTGTCTGCTGCCTTAACTTCATCTCTGAATGTTCTCTTGGCTTTCTTACTCTAAGTAAAACCTGAACACACCCTGCTAAGATCCCTTTAATGCAATCATCGTCAGTACAAGCTATTTTTCTTTTATATCCTGTCTCACTAGAGGCCTGCTTCTGGGGTGGATAATCTTCTTATGCCATTTCCAGATCTTTTCCTTTCATCATACTTCCAAACCTCCCACTAGATGAAATTTGTGCCATAAAACTGTTTTTTTTTCCTTTTTGGGTCACACCCAGCAATACACAGGGGTTACTCCTGGCTCTACACTCAGGAATTACTCCTGGCGGTGCTGGGAGACCATATGGGATGCTGGGAATGGAACTTTGGTTGACCACGTGCAAGGCAAATGCCCTACCCACTGTGCTATCACTCCAGCCCCTGTGCCATCAAACTTTATCCCTTCTTTATTACTTAGTTGAACACTGTTGAATCTGGATGACATTTTATTTGTTTCTTTAAAAAACAAATCTGAAGTTGAAGAGATGGTACAGCCCATTTGCCTTGCATGAGGCCTGCCCTAGTTTCATCCCCAGCACCATATACAATCCCTATGCCCATCCAGAAGCGATCTCTGAGAGCAGAGCAGGAATAATACCTGAGCACAATTGGTTCAGGTCCAAACACTCTCCCCACCCCCCACTCCCCAGATAGGGGGAGATAGCTGAAAGATTAAAGTATAGGTTTTGTTTGCTTTTTTTGCTTTTTTTCTTTTTGGGTCATACCTGGCAATGCTCAGGGGTGACTCCTGGCTCTGCACTCAGGAATTACCCCTGGCGGTGCTCAGGGGACTATATGGGGTGCTGGGAATCGAACCTGGCTTGGCCGTGTGCAAGACAAATGCCCTACTCACTGTGCTGTTGGATCATGACAGCATTTGTCTATGATCAAGCTCTTAACTTATAGTTAAGAATTAGGCACTTTGGCCAGGCCCATCTTAATGCCAGGGTAGCACATAACTCACCGCTTGCCCTGGATCCTTCCTGTCCCACGTCGGGGACCCTACTTTGGGGTGCTAGGAACTGAGGGCAACTGAGGCTTAAGTGGAGAAAGCAGATGCCTGGGAGGGAATAATATTCAAGGCCAATTAATTCCCAAGTTATAAAAACATAATATTGTCTTTTTGTGTCTATACAAAACAGACATAGCTTTAAAGTAAATTATTCAAAAGGCACAAGAAGAGGAGAAAGGCAATATTAACTTATATAATATAAATTCAGTATCCTAGGAAGGTCTGACCTTTCAAATTAGCAGAGTCAGATTAAGGGAAAGCCGAGGATTAACTCTTTTGGGGAAGAGAGCATGGAGAAGTGATTATAGTTAAACAAAGGGATGGGAGAGATTCGGGAACACCTTGATGGGTGTGACTGGGGTAAGCCTAAACTCTGGGTAAAACTGGGACAAGCTACTTGTGACAAGGAGGGAAAGGACAAAGTAATGTCATCCTACAGGGTACTCCTAACAATAATGGTGAGGTTTGTGTTGAAATATTGAATGTAACCAAAGTAAATGGAAAGTAAAGTGAAATTTATCAGTTACAAGGCGGGGGGGATGCGGGGGTGGGCAAGATGGGAGGTGTACTGTGGGTTGTTTTTTTTTTGGTGGTGGGATATGGGCACTGGTGAAGGGATGGTTGTTTCAGCATTGTATGACTAAGACTTAAGCCTGAAAGCATTGTAATTTTCCACATGGTGATTCAATAAAATAAATAAATAAATAAATAAATAAATAAATAAAACACAATGAAACATGAAAAAAAATAAAGTAATGGTTTTGTTATTCTCTCCCTTCCTCTCATTTTGCTATTGTTACAATGATGACTGAGGGTGCCACACATATTTGAAAATGGTAAAAAAATGTTAGCCATGGGGCTGGAGAGATAGCACAGCGGGTAGGGCGTTTGCCTTGCATGCAGCCGACCCGGGTTCAAATCCCAGCATCCTATATGGTCCCCTGAGCACGGCCAGGGGTAATTCCTGAGTGCAGAGCCAGGACTAACCCCTGTGCATCGCCAGGTGTGACCCAAAAAGAAAAAAAAAAATGTTAGCCATGCTGCTTGCTTAGGGTTGCACATCAGGTTGGGGAGATACTTCAGCATGGAGTTCTTGTCATGCATGTGTGAGACTCTGGATTCAATCCCAACACTGCAAAAAGTTTCCTTCCTTCCTTCCTTCCTCCCTCCCTCCCTCCTTCATTCCTCCCTCCCTCCCTCCCTCCCTCCCTCCCTCCCTCCCTCCTTCCCTCCCTTCTTCCTTCCTTCCTTCCTTCCTTCCTTCCTTCCTTCCTTCCTTCCTTCCTTCCTTCCTTCCTTCCTTCCTTCCTTCCTTCCTTCCTTCCTTCCTTCCTTCCTTCCAACTTCCAAAGGTTCAAGATGGATATAAAGGAAAGGGGAACCTGAGGAAGACAGATTGATAGTGATACAGTCAAAAACTCAACAGATTGGAAAGTTTTAACGAAGTAAAAATGTTACTTATATAGATTGTTTGATTTAATGAGCTGTTAGGTGAGAAGACAGTAGGCACAGAGCGACATGCTTTGATTTGAGGCATCGGAGATGATGTACTGGTGGGGAGGAGGAGGTTGGGCCATATCTAGAGGAGCTCAGGTCTTACTCCTGGTGACTCTGTGCTCTGGGATTATTCCTAATGGGGCTTAGGGGACCATACGTGGTGTAGGAGATGGAATCCAGGTCAGCAATGTGCAAGGCAAGTGTCCTGTGTACTATTGTTCCACCTTGATCATGGATTTTTTTTTAAATGAAAATCACAAGGTTAAATATCTGGCCAACGTTACTCAAGAATCTTGGTCAGAAAGTAACAGAGTGTCACCTCCAGGAGCACCATGGCCGAGTATGTAAGTTTTTCAGTGGCCTGAGAAGTTCCAAGATCTGCAGATTAGTCAGTTAAACCCAGCAGAGTTGCCCTTCTCAGGAAGCCTGAGAACCAGGAAAATTGATGACATAATTTCCAGTCTGAGTCCAAAGGCAGCAAGCAAATAGATGAGCCTACTCAAAGACAATTAGGAAAAAAGAGCAAATTCTGTTCCAGCTGTTTTATTCTACTTGGGACTTCGGTAGATTAGATAAAAGCCATTCTTTCACACTGGGAGGACAATATGCTTTACTCAGTCTATAGATTCAAATGCTAATCCAGAAGCACCCTTACAAACATATTCAAAAGGTCGTTTAACCAAGTACTGGGCTGATGGCCAGTCATGTTAGTACACAAAATCTGTCACTATACTTGTTGAGAATGATCTTATAACTTCTGTAGGACTTTTGGATTCTCACTTTGCAAAAGGACATTTCATCTCTTGTCTTTACTCCTTAAATCTCTTAACCTCCTACTCTGCTTACAGTAGAGCCTCATACGTCATTGAGAGAATGGAAGTAATTAGATTTGAATTTCTACATTTTTTTTCAAGTTAAAACTGCACACCCACCTCATCACTTGCTCTCCTCTGTCTACCATGTATTTTTCTGTAAAGGGGAAAGTAGTATAATTTTGGATATCATTGTCCCTCCTCTTCTCAATAACTTCGTTTCTCAATGATCTCTTCATCCTTTCCAGTATCATCACTTCTTTGCTCAATTACTCATCATAAACCACCTCTAGTAACAACTACTGTCTTAAGCACATTCAGATGTAATGACAAGTAAAATAATAACAGTGCAACAGCAGTCCCCCTCTCTAAATCTTCACTTCACCTTGCAATCTCTTCTAAAGGTATCTTAGATCTCTGCTAAAATGTATTCTCAAAGGAGTCTTCCCTATCCGCGAATTAAAAATAATCACATGGTTACTCTTTTGGGGGAGAGAGGGATACCCAGCTGTGCTCAAGGGTTACTCCTGGCTCTGTACTGAGGAATCGCTCCTAGTGGTCTCAGGGAACCATGTGGGATGCCAGGTATCAAACCCTGGTCCGCCATGTGCAAGATAAATGCTCTACCCACAGTACTACTTCTCTAGCTCCTCATATGATTTCTTTTATAGGGCTCATTTTGGGGTTTTTACACTGCATAGATCACTTCCTTATATGAATATGTACTACAATGTCCTATTTACTGTTTATCCACCTAATATTACATAAGCTTCATAAAAGCTGGTCTCCTCATCCTCATTATCATTTTATTTACATCTAGCACATATATGTCAGTGTTCTCATGTATTAATTTTTTAAATTTTTGAATGAGTAACTATTTTCCTTTTTTTTTTCTAATTAACACTGACCACAAAAATCTCAAGAGCACAGACCTTATCTTTGTGTCTTTTATGTCTCTGTAGTTGGTTCCATAAGCACTTGTTGAATAGGTAAATAAATTGATATAAATGAGCAATACCATAAACATGAAAATTACTAACATTATGTTCTGCTTTTAAAATTTGCACTGGCATTTTTACTTTAAAAATCAGAACAATTTCTTTCAGGGTTATACTAATTCTTTTAAACTAGTGTGAATTTGTATGACTTATCCATATGCATCTAAATTAATTTTTCTAACTTTAACTAAGGCTTATAAATAAATAAGTGTACATATATGTATGTAGATAGATGGCTATATATACACCTACCCACACATATATAAAACATATGTTAGTCCTGTTCTAAGAATCTGCCAAACTTTCTTGGTAAGATTTGCCAATTGCAATCATGTGACAGGATGACAGTTCTCTTCTCTGGGAGAAGTCCAGACTTCCAATGTCTGGGACAGAAATAATATAGACCAAGAAACATATATAGCTGATGATGGATGATTTTTGGCTCCTATAATGTGAGATTTGGTTTTCTTATTGGAGACTTTGAAACTCATTAGACCCGAAATTATTTTTTCTACTCAGCTGAAAATTTTCCTTCCTATATTTCTGTATGCAGCCATATTGCAAAGACAAATTTGCCCGATCAATAAACCTGTATTTGAAAATAGGCCTTTATTTAAAACTCTACCGTCTAATGATAGCATGAAATCTTTTGGCCAGGGTGGCTGTCCCATTTTTATTAGCACTGTAAGTATTCAAATATAAGCAACTGCAGGTAGTAGAACATATATTACTGGAGCTGGGAGATAGCTCAAAAGGATAATGAGCATGCTTTTATTGTAGGCATCTAGGGTTCGATTCACAGCACCACATGGTTCCCCAAGCACTACTGCAAGCAACCCCCAAGTGATGCATCAGGAGTAGCCCCTGAACACTGCTAGAAGTGGCTCCTCACAACCCCTCCCCATATATATATATATATAATATACATATTAATATACATCTGTGAATATTATTGCTTAAGGTGAATATGTTCTCATTCTCAGGCAGAATTTACTCCAGCAACTACATTTATGCATGTATGAGATAGCAGTTAGAAGTGCTCTGTAGCAGCAAAAGAATCAGCAAGCAGTGGCTTTAACAAGAGTGGACTCAGTGGCTCTGTGCCATTAAGCGACCGTATCCAGTTCTACTGATCTTCCTCTGAGCGTGAAGGGATGGCTGCAACATAAAAGTGTTCTGGCAGGCAAATTTTCCTAGCAAAAAGACGTTCCAGTGTGGGAAGGAGGGAGGTACTACTCCCAGTGAATACAGCTCTCTTACCAAAAAGCCCGTCATCATGCTTTCCTCCATATTCATTGACTACAGATTGATTCCATGGCAGTCCTTGACCTACTTTCTTCATCAGCCTTTCCAGAGAAAGATGTTTCTCAAGAATGATGCTGCCTGTTTTCTGAATGAATTTAGAGCTCCATTGAAAATGTAAAAGGGAGGGAGGGTGCCAGAAAGACAGCACAGGGGTTAGATACTTGTTCCATTCCACTAATCCCGATTGGAATTCCTATCACCACATATGTCCTCTGAGAACAGCTAGGGGTCAATCCTTAGCATAGAGCCAAGAGTAGTCCCTGAACACCTAGGGTAGCACTGTAGCACTGCTGTCCTCTTGTTCATCGATGTGCTCGATCAGGCACCAGTAACCTCGCTATTGTGAGATCTCGTTACTGTTTTTGGCATATCGAATACAACACGGGTAGCTTGCCAGGCGGGATACTCCGGGATACTCTCGGTAGCTAGCTCGCTCTTGGAGAGAGACTGAGGAACTGAACCCCAGTTGGCCGCGTGCAAGGCAAACGCCCTACCCGCTGTGCTATCGCTCCAGTCCAGGATGTGGCCTGAAAATTTCTCTCCTCATCTCTCTCTCTCTCTCTCTCTCTCTCTCTCTCTCACACACACACACACACACACACACACACACACATACACACACAGAAGGACCCAACTTTTGTAATGGCAAAAAATAATGTCTTGCAGGTGAAGAGACACCACAGCTAGTAAGGCACTTGCCTTGCATGTGGCTGACCCAGGTTCAATCTCTGACATCCCTTACAGTCCCATGAACTGGAGTGATTACTGAGTGCAGAGCCAGGAATAAGCTTTGAGCACCACTGAGTATGGCCCCCAAAGAAAACAAAACAGAAAAGGGAGTAACATCTCCCAGGGAAAGCTACCAAGAACATATACGTTATTGGAATGCACAACAAGGTATTCCAGTTCTTATGGGTACTACATTCCTGTTGGGTTGTCTTTGACTCAAGTTTTGATCCAGTTTTTTTTTTTTTGGTTTTTGGGTCACACCCGGCGATGCACAGGGGTTACTCTTGGCTCTTCACTCAGGAATTACCCCTGGCGGTGCTCAGGGGACCATATGGGATGCTGGGATTAGAACCCGGGTCGGCTGCGTGCAAGGCAAATGCCCTACCTGCTGTGCTATCACTCCAGCCCCTTGATCCAGTTTTGATTCAACTTTGTTCCAGAAAAAAATCATGCTCATGTTGAATCTTGAGTTCAAATAGAAGGTGAATAAAGTCTGGAAAGCTTATAAGGATAGAAGGAGCTGCTTTTGCAAGTGTATGAAGCAATCACAGAACTGTAAGTAGTGGAAGCCGGGCATCTGTATATGCAGGACAGTGAAAGAAGAAACTAGAGGTGTCAGCTTGGGTTATGTCATGAAGGCAGCTTAAAAGCAGAGAGTCAAGTTCTCACACCTGCAGGCATTCTCACTGTGGTTGTTAAAGTCACACAAGTTATATGTAAAAAATTACCCTTCATAGGTGGCTAGAAGAAATCTAGACCTTTCAACAACAGTACTGTCATCTCACTATTTGAAAGAAGAAAAAGGAAAATAGTCATTATTTACCATCCTTCATTGCTCTCTCTTCATCTGGCTAATCGCATCTGATGGAATATGAAGCCCCAGACAAATTATGGGTATACTTTCTCTCCTACAACCTCTGGAGAAACGCTGTTGAGCTATTGTTGTAAAATAAGTCTGTTACTGTTGTTTGAGATGAAGGATCAAAATTTGAGTCAAAGACTGCACAAAAGAAATGCAATCCCCATAAGAATGGGAATGCCTTATTTGGTATTCCAATAACAAAATCAGATCTCAACTGAATGGTTAATAGAGTAAGGGACTGGGGGATACAAAATATGTTTATGTCTTTGATTTTCTGAATGGGAGCAATTTGGTCCCCACCGAGCTGTGCTCAGCAGCTAGTTTTGTGTCTGTGCTCTGGAGTGACCCCCTGGTAGTACTCAGGGAGCCATATGTGGTGCCAGGGATTGAGCTGGGGTGGGAGCAGTGTAACTATCACAAGTTTCCTGCATTTAAAATGAGAGTAGGGGTATGGAGAGACAGCACAGTGGGTAAGGCACGTGGCTGACCTGGGTTTAATCTCAGGCATCTGATTTGTTCCCAACACTTGCAGGAGTAATTCCTGAGTGCAGAGCCAAGAGTAACCCCTGAGCACTGCTGGGAGTGACCCCTCCAAAAATAAAATAAAACAAGAGTGATAAAAGGCAGCAATATGGTTTTGTGAAGATTGAATGAAAACGTGTTATAATATGCCTGACATAAGAAAATCAAAATTTTTAATCCTATGGTATCAAGCAAATTCACTGAGCTCTGAATATTTGACCCTACCTATTTACATGACAATGGTGATTTACTAGAGGGAAGGGGAGCGGAGAGGTAGCACATAGGGTAGGGCGTTGGCCTTGTATGCAGCCGACCTGAGTTCGATTCCTCCACCCCTCTTGAAGAGGCCGGCAAGCTATCGAGAGTACCCTGCCCACGCGGCAGAGTCTGGCAAGCTACCTGTGGCATACTCGATATGCCAAAAACAGTAACAACAAGTCTCACAATGGAAATGTTACTGGTGCCCGCTAGAGCAAATCAATGAACAATAGGACGACAGTGCTATAGTGATTTACTGTATCAGGTAAAGGAAAAGCCTATATCTGCAGTGGGTATTTGGTATTATTTGAAGATGACTTCTCCTTTTTGTGGAGTCTGAGAGGTGATTGTTTGAACACAAGGCAGAACATCTTTTCAGCACTGGTTATCAGAAACTCATTCATGTGGAACACTTTATAAGAAGTGAGTGGCAATGAAGTTACTGCTGACAGTACAAGCAAAGAATGAAAGGATCATGGTGTACAAATCAGTGGTGAAAAGGATGAAATAGAATGCCCTATAGAAGGTGGTCTGGAGTCATGGTCATGTCTAAGTAAGTAAGGATATTCATAGCACAGACCAAGGAAGACTGCAGGAAGAAAGCGCAAACCTGTTCGTGGATGCATTGTGGATGCCGATTGGATTGTTCAAGATTTGGCCCTTATAAAGAGAAGGGAGAAGGATTTTCTTGAACTCATGAAACTACTATACCTGGGCTCCTGGGACCTAAAAGAGCTTAAAGAATTCACAAACAATCCAGTCTCTCTAAAGAAGACAATATCTGACACTGTTGTGATAAAGATGGTAACAATCTTAAGACCAAAGTTCCTAAGGTTAAGTCTCTTGTCTCCCCACCTGTCTGAATTCAATAAACAATAAACTTTCTGAGAAATGAATAGATGTTAGCATGAAAACAAAGTGGACTTTATTACACAAGGAATGCATAAAAATAAGGAAGACTTTGGCTCTAGTAGTAAGGTATTTTATTTTTTTGTCTTTGAAGATCTCAGAAATCAAACCCCTGGCCTCACAATTACAAGGTAAGTGCTCTACCACTGAGCTACATCTCCAGCTCCTTTTGATTTTATGATTATTTCTTAGTTGCATTTTTTAATGGAAAAATATTGAAGCATAAAATAAAAGGAGGGAAGAAGGAAGGAAGGAAGGAAGGAAGGAAGGAAGGAAGGAAGGAAGGAAGGAAGGAAGGAAGGAAGGAAGGAAGGAAGGAAGGAAGGAAGGAAGGAAGGGAAGGGGGGAAGGGAAGGGGGGAAGGGAGGAAGGAAGTCTTATTGAGATACCATTTCTAGTTTTCAGTATGCACCAGGTATTTATTAGTTCATTCTGTTTATACTTGTTTTTAGGCATAATTAACAAAGAAATGCTCATTTGTCATTGATGGCAGATATTATTTACCACTGGATGGTTTATTAGTTTTTCCCAATTAAAAAAATGACTCAGGTAATCAATATGTGTATTAAAGATGTGGAAACTCATAACTCAAGTTTCCTGGCAATAAAAATGACCACTATTTCTGTTTGTAGCTATCTTTTTTGGAACAGAGGAAAGAGGCTTGGGTATTATAGTTTGGTGTGACAAAGCCTAGTAAATAGTGATTTATTTTATTTTATTTTTTAATCAAAATAATATACGTATATACTTTTAAGAGACAAACTCAGTCTTTTGTTTCCCTTCTCCCAATGGATCTTCTCTTCCTAGTCTATCCAATTAAGAACCACTTTCAATTCTTTATTTATGTCTTCTAGACTCTACTGCCATGTTGCTTAATGTTTCCACTATTATTTATTTATATTGACTGATTTCAGACAGATCGATGGCACAGCAGGTAGGGTGTTTGGCTTGCGCGTGGCTGATCTAGGTTCGATTCCTCCGTCTCTCTCAGAGAGCCCAGCAAGCTACCGACAGTATCCCACCGGCATGACAGAGTCTGGCAAGCTACCAGTGCCATATTTGATATGCCAAAAACAGTAACAACAAGCCTCACAATGGAGATGTTATTGGTGCCCGCTCGAGCAAATCGATGAACAACTGGATGACAGTGCTACAGTGCTACTTCCCAACCCTAAAGATGAGGACTAACTCTTCCATTTGCTTTCCCGTCTTCAAATATTAAGATATGACAGTTCTTGGATAAATAAAAATAAATAAGCTATATTGCAAGTTAAAATAAATATTGTTTATAGATGACTATCTAATGTATCGATTTGCTCGAGTGGACACCAGTAACATCTCCATTTTGAGCAAATTGATGAGCAACAGGATGAGAGTGATACAGTGATACAGTGATCTAATGTATAATTATTTTATTTTATTTACTTAATTCTATGATTTTTCTTTCCTGATATTTGTTGTTTGGTTTGCTGTACTTTCTGCACTCTGATATTATTTACTACCTTCTCAAATTTTTTTTTTTTTTTTGCTTTTCAGGTCACACCCAGCAATGCACAGTGGTTACTCCTGGCTCTACACTCAGGAATTACTCCTGGCAGTGCTCAGGGGACCATATGGGATGCTGGGAATCGAACTCGGGTCGGCTGCGTGCAAGGCAAACGCCCTACCCGCTGTGCTATTGCTCCAGCCCCTCAAATTTTTTTTTTTTCAAATTAACCAATTCCATGGAGGGAAAGAACATCAGTAGGGAGAAACATACATCGAAAGTTCTGCTTACTTGTTTGCCTGCATTGTTTTATTCTGCCTTCACCCCATCTGTCCACTTGTCTCAGTAACACAGCCTGAATGCTTTCTAGGTACTTGTCATCGCTATCATCCTGGGAATTGCCCTTACCCAGTGCTGGCTTTTTTCTGAACTTATGACTGCTCTTTCTGTGTATTTCCTCATTTTAATTGGACACAGTATACATAGGAGGGACAAAATTCTTGAGAATTTTCCAGACTGACAAATTTCTATTTCCTTACAATTGATTGTTCAGATCAGTAGATAATTCAGGCTAAGTGTTTTTCTAGGAGCATTAAAGCCACTTGTCTAGTCTTCTGGCATCTCAGACTTGAATGAGGTATCTGCTTTTTCTTTAGAAGTGCTTCTCTCTCTTGCAGGTGCTTTGAAATCTAATACTATGTGCCTTAGTGTCTCTTTTCCTCCGTCTCTCAAAGAGAGCCCGGCAAGCTACCGAGAGTATCCCGCCTGCAGGGCAGAGCCTGGCAAGCTACCTGTGGAGTATACGATATGCCAAAAACAGTAACAACAAGTCTCACAATGGAGATGTTACTGGTGCCTGCTCGAGCAAATCAGTGAACAATGGGACAACAGTACAGTGCAGTGCTAAAGTGTCTCTTTTCAATATTTGTACCCAAAACTCAATGGGAACACATTCCTCAGTAATAGCATATTTGATTATTCATATAATTTCTCTGATCATTCCCCCAATCTCATATCCCCTTCTCCTTTCATTTCATTCAGTACCGATTTTCTTTTACTTTCTATGACAGCATGCTTAATTTTCTAATTTTCTTTCCTGTAGCTCATCTTTTTTGCTTTTATAGTACATTTTTTAGACTATTTTCCCAACTAAACATTATCCAACATTCTACCAATTAATAATTTTTCTGCTGGTATGTTTTTAAATTTCTATAAAGTTTAATTCTTTACCTTTTTCATCTTGGTTCTTCTTTTTGCTTTTTTTGGGTCACACCCGGCAATGCTCAGCAGTTACTCCTGGCTCTGCACTCAGGAATTACTCCTGGCGGTGCTCGGGGGGCCTATGGGATGCTGGGAATCGAACCCGAGTCGGCCGCGTGCAAGGCAAACGCCCTACCCGCTGTGCTATTGCTTCAACCCTGATTCTTCTTTTTCTTCTGTCGTAGTACTGATGTCATGGTATTGTCAAATATTTGATACAATTCATACTGTAGTGAAACATTAAAGATTTTCAAATAGAATTTTTTCCATCTAAATTTATATTTTCAGCATTTAATTTTACAGTGTCTGTGTGTGTGTGTGTGTGTGTGTGTGTGTGTGTGTTTGGGCCACACTTGGCTATGCTGAGAGCTTACTCCTGGCCCTTTCTCATAGGTCACTCCTGGCAGGTCTCAATTGGACCATGCCAGGGATAGTACCTGTGCCATCTGTGTGCAAGGCAGTCACCTTACCCATTCTGCTATATTTATGGCCTTCAGTATGTTTTAAAAATAATCATTACTCATTCTTTAACTTTAGGCACCATGCTTTACACTGTTGATAACAGCAGGATATCATGCATAAGACATTGCATCACCACACCCTTCACCAGTGTCTGCTTCCTTCTACCGTTGTCCGTGTCCCCCACCTCCGCCTATTCTCCCATCCTTCCTACAGTGAGGTACTTCCTACAAAAAAACAGCTATTTATAAAGAAAACTGGCCATGAAAATACCACACATACAGTATATGCAATTTCTATATCTCTGAAAACTATGCTAGATACAGGAGAAAAAGGGGGGTGGGTAGGAAGTAAATGGCTATCTTTGGTTGTGAGATGGCACTGAAATTTTGGTAGATGGTGCAGTGAGTCCTATGCTTGTAAGGAGAGGTTAAACCATGCCCTTAAAATTCTACAATATTGGGGCTGGAGCGATAGCACAGCGGGTAGGGCATTTGCCTTGCATGCTGACCCAGGTTCAATTCCCAGTATCCCAAATGGTTCCCTGAGCACCACCAGGAATTCCTGAGTGCAAAGCCAGGAGTAACCCCTGTGCATTGCCAGGTGTGACCAAAACAAAACAAAACAAAACAAAATTCTACAATATTGTGCACTGAAAAGGGAAAATAGATTTATTTATTTTATTTTGGAGATTACACAAACATTCCCAGGACTAGCGATCTTGATATTTATTCTAAAGAGCTGCTTTCTATACTGTTGGAAGCTTTGTGCGGGTATGAGAGAGGGCAGGTTGAAATGAGGGGAAGCATGTCTTCACTTTTACTAATGCAATGTGAAAGGAGAGACAGCTCAAAGTTCAAATCTCAGTGTTTTTTTTATTTTTGGCCTTTTATTTGGACTAGATCCTTTGTGTTAGTTTCCTGTGATCAAATTTGCACAAATCTAATTACTTAAGAGTCTAAGCTTGGGGGGCTGGAGCAATAGCACAGCGTGTGGGACGTTTGCCTTGCACGCGGCCGACCCTGGTTCCATTCCCAGCATCCCACATGGTCCCCTAAGCACCGCCAGGGGTAATTCCTGAGTGTAGAGCCAGGAATGGCCCTTGTGCATCACCAGGTATGACCCAAAAAGCAAAAAAAAAAAAAAAGTCTAAACTTGTCTTACAGGTAGGTCAGCAATCTCAAATGGGCTTCCCTGGTCTAAAATCAAGGTGCATTTCTTTCCAAGGATCTGCAGGAGAACTGCTTTTCCTGCTTTTTCCAGCTTTCGTACTAACTTTGCTTTTGCCTCCCTTCCATTTTCAAAGTCAATAGTAGCCAATGAAATCTTCCTCACATTGTTTCTAATGAAATTTTATTTTTTTACCTCTTCCCAACTTTCAAAGACCTTATGACAACAACAAAGACTTGATGACAATGTTCGGCCACTCATATAACCCAGGACAATGTTACTCTCCAATTGAAAAATAGCTTTCATTCTCTTTACCTATGTGATGTAATATATCTGCAGGTTTGGGATTAGGACACAGACTTTTCCAGGGGTTACTGTTCTGCTCAGCACACATTCCAATTTCCATGCTCTCTTCTAGGGACAGAGCAATAGATAAGGCTGAGATGTCTTAATATTTTATAGAAATTTCACACAGCCCTGCACTCTGGGTTTCCTATGGTTTAATTTGTGTGGAAAATGAACCTTAGACTCTTGCCAAAGAGAGAAGGGCATCCACCGGGAAGCCTGCAGCCGACATGAGGGGGAAACTGCGCACCAAGGAGGAGGGCTGTGCTGGTAGCGGAGCTGTGTGGGTAGCCGTTGGTTGGTTTAATGGGGAGGTGGGGCACTATTTTTCAGAATTTGTAATATTTGTATTTTCAACTTCAATTAATGTCCCTACCTTTTGAGATACTTAGTTTATTCTTGAACCATCTAAGAACTCACCCACTTGCTTTCGCACTTCCATATTTCTTGCCTTCCTCTCTTCAATGATATCATCTCATATTATTTTTTTCCCTATGGGTTTATGTCTTATTTTATTTCTTTATTTTTATTTATGTGATTTTGGAAATTATCAAAGAAAAACAAATATTATCATAAACCTGGAGTTGTTTATCATTTGTAAATAAAGGATAAAACTAGAGAACAACATTATTTCAGATTGTCACTAAACATAGAAAGAGGTTATATCTAGATGAAGGAGTGCTAATTTGCAAATAAACATTCTGATTTGGATAATGGAAAAGCAAAAACTAAAAAAGAGGGAAAAATAGGTCAGAAAATTATTGAACTTTAAGAATGTCCTAAAATTATAGAATTAATTTTTAACAGGATCAGTGAGAGATTTTTTTCAGGTATGCAAATTCTTTCATATTATTCTTTCAGCTGCTTTAAAATTTTGACTTTGAGTCCTTCTGTGCTTTTCAGATTATAAATCCCAGTACACAATATTTTGGGGACAATGAATATTAAGAACTTTTACCTCTGTGCCTCAGTATAGATCAAGCATAAATACTTTTAGTGATTTTTTTCTTTTACTCTTTTTAGGTATTCCTTCATTGTTTAAGAAGGTGTTACTCATGAAGGGATGGGTGTTAGATCGTTGTATGACTGAAGCTCCATCATGAGCGGCTTTGTAACTGTGTATCTCATGGTGATTCAATTTAAAAAAAGAATACATCTATATAAAGAAGGTATTGTTATATAGGTGTGAAGCTACATTTTCATTCATTTTTATGTAGTATTATTTAAGAATTTTAAGGTCTTTAAATCATAAATGTGAACAAATCTTGGTTATATACTACTAAAAATAATAAACAATGATTTACTTTAATATATATGTACATATATATTTACACATTTCTGAAATTGAGGTAAAATGTGTAACAATGTGATAGTCAAGAATGTTTGAATCAGATACAGATGGTCTGCTTAATGATCTGTCCTAATTAAAAGCTGTCCTAATTTTTGAATCAAATTTTCAATAGATTTACAAGTTGGAGTACAAATTGAAGTTCTGTTAATAGCTAAATCACTTAATGATCTTACTTTAAAATCCATATAAATCTATATGATTACTTTCACCTGCCTTATTTCCTAATGTCAAAGTCATGAAGGCTAGTGTTTACTTTTCTTTATAGGAGCTGACATATACATGGAACTGTAGCTTTTATTGCAGGAATGGATATTGTTAAAATTCAACTTAGACATTTTATAGGCAAAAGTAACCCGTTTCAGTTTATTTAATTGTCATTTCAATTTTTCACTTCTTACTATTTTGATCAAGTCCTCAATTGAAATTATGAGTGCTCCTTTATTTCTTCCTAACTATGTAGTGTCCAAGTGTCATTTTTTAAGGGCAATGCATGGGTGTTAAAGGTCAAGTTAGGAGTCATCCAGTTCTGTATTTGCAGAGTTAAGCCCAATTAGTTTGAAAGTTATTGAGTATGGTAAATGTGGTTTATATATGTTTATAACAGAACAGACGTTTAAACTGGGAATCACAACCGTCTTTCTCCCATCACTGTACATTTCACTAGGCCTCCCAGAGCAGACAGTCTGGCCTCTTGATTAGTTATGAATTTCTATCTGGAGACATGGAGTGTGATTGAAATACAATGAATATTTGCCTTTGAGAGAGCCATTGTCTGTAGCATCCACGGAACTGCCAAGGCAGATTTGACAATGTCTCAAGAGTTTAAAGTCAGAGTTAGAAATTCTTTAAAAAAAAAACAACTATAGTACAGTTGACTCAAAATCCCAATATAATGCAAATGCTGAAAAGATGGAATGATGCGCAGGCTTTAAAATCAGTTCAAGAAGGTGCTATTTACTGAGATTTCAGAACTGGGAAGACAGAACGACAATGAAATAATAAATTCCTTGAACAAGGAATTGGCTTTATATAACACAAGAGAGTCTCCATCATTATATAAATACTGAAGTTTTTTTCTGACATCTTGATATTCTTCATATCTCAGAGCATATGTAAATTTCTCTATAGGTTATCCCCATTGAAGAGTTTCATTCATTCATTTTTTTAAAACACTATTTTTTTTTAATTTTGGGACACACCCATGATGCTCAGGGGACTGTATAGGATATTGGGAATCAAATTTTGGTTGACCACGTGCAAAGTGAGTGCTCTCCTCACTGTTCTATTCCTCTGGCCCCATGAGTTCCATTCATTTAATTTTCATTCTCTGACAGATAAATTATATTTTTTAGTTTTAAATTGGACTGGAGTGATAGCACAGTGGGTAGGGGGTTTGCCTTGCATGCCACTGACCCAAGTTCAATACTTCCGTCCCTCTCAGAGAGCCCGGCAATATACTGAGAGTATAACACCCGAATGTCAGAGCCTGGCAAGCTCCCCATGGCATATTTGATATGCCGAAAACAGTAACAAGTCTCATTATGGAGATGTTACTGGTGCCCGCTTGAGCAAACTGATGAACAATGGGATGACAGTATGACAGTGCTACAGTGCAGTGCTATTTTAAAATTATTTGTTTATTTGTTTTATTTTTATTGAATCACTATTCATGACTAGATTTCATTCATACAGTGTTCCAACACCCACCCCTACACCTGTGTACATTTCCCAGCACCAGCATCCTCAGTTTCCCTACCCTAACCCCCTCATTCCCCATCCCCACCTACCTCTATAGCAGGTGCTTTTCTGTTTTCTCTCTCTCTGTTTTCTCTCACTCATTCACTCTCTCTCTCCCTCCCTCTCTTTCCCTCCCTCTGTCTCTCTGTGTGTTTCTCTCCTTTTGGGCATTCTAACAGATAAATTTCAAATCTTGCTCTCTAAGCATTCTTGTACAAGTAAAGTATTGTAAATTACTTGAGCATTCCAACAACCACCAAGCTGACTTGAAAGCACAGAAATTTATAATGATCACTGCCTTTGCCTGATTAAAAACAAGATAAATCAAGGATCAATAATTTAAATTATACTCTAATTTTTTTAGCTTTGGCTTTGCAACGGATCTCTGAGAAGTCTGGTTACTATTCATAAATGACCTTCCTAAAAGTAGAAACTAGACAGTTTCTGCCCTCTCTCAAATACCCTCTATCTACCCCTTCCAGATTTCTCTAGACTTTTCCAGTATCTTTGTTATAGTAAAATCTGGGGGTTATAATGTATCAGTTTAGTTCAATTCATTTGGAAAAGTTTCATTCAAATCTTTACCACTTCATGAAATAGACAATAACACTGTAATCAATCACAAAAAAACAGTCACAGAAGAGTCCTTAAATACCTCCTACTATTGGATTTTTTTTATAGTACAAATTAAAATTCAAGGCAACATGCAAATTTTTTCAAGGCAGTAGAATAAATAAATAAAAATAAACAATTAGAGAAATAAGTAAAAAATAAGGAACTTCTTTAAAATTTATCCCAGAATTATCCTATTTGTGTATCCCAGGATTGGGCTAGAGATACAGTACAAGGGTTAATTAACTTGTCTGGCATTCAGCTGACCCTGGTCATACCCTAAGCTGCACCAGCAGTGACCAGTGACTGAGCACAAAGCCAGAGGTAAGGCCTGAGCTATATATGATTCAAAATCTTCAGCTATAAACAAACAACACACACACACACACACTTTCAAGATTTCATGTGCAAACCTCCAATCACTATGGCATCTGAATTCTTGATAACTAAGTTGTATCTTTTATTCCATTTATAAGGTTGATGACAATGTGTACCACTGGTGGCTCACACTTAAATGTGGTCTAACACAAATTTCAGAAGAGTCTCAATATTATTGTAGTTGTATAGAAACAGCTAAAATCTATTATTTATATGTGACAGGCACAGTTCTATGTGCTTTAGTTTAATTTATTACTCAAACTCCATTTAGCTTTTGTTATTCTTATTTACAAATTGAGTCACAGAAAAGATATTAATTTTCTCAAGGTTGCACAGGTAGTAGGCTATTTTGTTTCACCCTTGTCTAAAAAGCATGATTCCAGTATCAAAGCTGCAATCATATATGAGAATACCTCCTCTCTCTAATGCTTAATTTGCCACACACTTTCATTGTAACCTAAGATTTTCAGTAGGAACAGTTTCCTGAATGAAAAGAAAGATGTGCTGTTCAAAGATACTAAAGTCCAATGCTAAACTGTTTTGTTCCTTAAAAACAAAAAAAAAAAAAACAAAAAAAGAACAACCTCTTACTGCCTTCATGAATAGAAAGAAATGTTATACAGATTTTGGGAATTAATTCAGTGGTAGGATAATTGCCTTGGATATGTGAGGCCTTCAGTTCAATTCTTGGCACCACTAGGTTCTAGAACCTAGCCAGTAACCCCTGAGCACTGTTGATGCTGTTCAAGAATATGAGAGAGAGAGAGAGAGAGAGTTAAAGAATTATATCATTTAGGCAGTACCAAATTGGGCAATCCAAAACTGAATTTGAACTCAGAATCTTTGATGATTATAGTAAATGGCATGGAAGAACCTAATCTAAACAAATGGATTTGAGCTAAACACAAAACTCAAATTAATGGCAGAACCTAGAAATGCTCTCTGAAAGGCTAAATTTTTGGATTTTTATACTATTTGGAAGAGGAGTAGGTTCTGTTAATAGGACAGACTTTGTGCAACATATGTTAAGAAAAAAATTGGAAGCACTTAAAAAATACAAGTTGGAAGCTCAAGCTTGCAAAAAAAAAAAAAAGAGGGAGAGAGAAAAGAGAAATATCCTTAAAATATTTTGGAGCTTTTAAGAGAAAGTCAATATTAAAATTAGTATGAACATAGAGGAAAAGCTTGATTAGTTGACTGTCTGTTGTTTTCCTAAATGTCAACATGAAAACCCAAACAGAAAAAGGTGAGCTGGGTCTCTAGAAGGGCTGTTAGGGAAGGTATAGTGTTAATTTCGTGATTTGGTTGATGGCAACCTCAAAGTGTCAAGTGCATGGTGACAAAGTATTTCCTGGAACTAAGGGCTCCTTCAGGAAATATAAACAAGCATAATGTTTGTGGGGACCAACACTTTAAACCAAGATGGGACCTATATGTGGCAGTAATTACCAGTGATTTAAACAATATTGACAGACAGATCTCTAGAATTTGGAAATCATTGGTGGATAGTCTGAGCTGAGCATTAAACTCTACATCTTTAGTAGTTATATTAAGCATAATTTTCTTCCCCTTCTAGTTTGGCATCAGGGAAAATATGCCTTTTAATTTATAAGTAAAACTTTGTTGACTGATCATTGACTTATAATGAGGTAATTTTGTAAAAGATTCATGGCTTTGTATATACTACACATGTACCACCAAAGTTTTAAATTGCCACTTCCAATTCAAAATTATGTTGACATTCTCTACCCTTTCTACATAACTAAATTTAAAATTTCATTAGCTTTTATTTTGTTATAACTTTAAATTTTAATTCTTGATTTGTAAGAGACATAGATTTATTTCATTATAGCAATGATGATTTCAATCTCAAAAATCACTATCAGGGTTCTAAATTTTAAGTCTTTTTAAATTTGTTGTTTTTGTTTTCTCCTCCTCTCTGTTGTTGTCAAGATAAAAAGGAGGTGAGCTTGCAGTAGGTCGGGTGCTCGCTGATATCGTTTCAACTTCAGCATTGCATATGGTCCCCAACACTCTCAGGAGTAACCCCTAAGTACAGAGATAGTAGTAGCCCCTGAGCATTGCTGTGTTCAATAGATTTACAAGTTGGATTATAAATTAAACATCTTGTGAAAAGTTAAATCACTTAATTATCTGAGAATATCTTACTTTAAAATCTGTATAAATCTATGTAACTACTCTCACCTGACAGTATTTCATAATGTCAAAGTCATGAAGGCTATGTTTACTTTTCTTTATAGGAGTTGGCATGTATGTGAAACTATAGCTTTTATTGCGATGAGGTTAGCTAATTATGGTTAGCTATTATGTTGGGGAAGGACACACCCAGTGATGTTCAGGGGACCATATAGGATGTTGGGGATCAAATTTGGGTCAACTGCACATGAAATCATGGTGTGTGTGTGTGTGTGCGCGTGTTGGGTGGGTTGTTTAGAGTTCTGGATCAGATTACACAGCTCAGGGTTTACCTCTGGCCCTGTGCTCAGAGTTTCCTGCTGGTGGTGCTCATGGTATTAATATGGTACTAATTCCAACCCTCAGCAACTTATATATGTGTGTGTGTGTGTGTGTGTATTTGTAGACATAGATGAAATGCACACATATGTGAGATGAATTATCTCACTAATCTGGTGTATAAAAAAAGACCAAGGGAATGGGCTGGAGCAATAGTACAGTGGGTAGGGCGTTTGCCTTGCATGCAGTCAACCTGGGTTTAATCCCCAGCATCCCATATGGTCCCCCGTGCATCTCCAGGAGTAATTCCTGAGTGCAGAGCCAGGAGTATCCCCTGCGCATCTCCGGTGTAACCCAAAAAACAAAACAAAAAACCCAAGGAAAATGACAATATCAAAAAATGGCAAACCCGCGGCCTTGGATTATAAAACTGAGATTACCAAACTGACTGGAAGAAGAGGTAGACTAGAAGTAACATAAGGACAATGATGGATGGACTTAGCCCTTTGGTGGTGGTGAAGCTGTAGTAACTTTGTACACCAATATCATAAACGTTAGCACTATTATACAAGTTATATAAATTATAATAATTGGGAGGGTGGCACCCAATAGTGCACAAGGCTTACTCCTAGCTTTGTGCTTAGGGATTACTCCTAGCTCAGGAGACCATAGTGGGTCCTGGGATCAAACCCAGATTGACCACATGGAAGCCAAGTGCCCTACTTGTACTTTCACTCATCCCCAACACTAATTTTTTTTTTGTTTTGCTTTGTTTGGGGTTTATACATGGTGGTGCTCAGAGATCCATATGGGATTTTGAAATTGAACCCAGGTTGACCGTGTAGAAGGTAAATGCCCTACTCTACTTTACTCTGGCCCCAGCAATAAAAACTTTTTAATAAATTATGCAAAAATAAATAAAATAGGAAAACACTCTGTTAAAATGTTGCCAGCCTCTCTGAACCTTACTTTTCTCATCTATTAAAAGAGGGAGCATGTATGGTCTATCTGTATGGGTTTGTGGGTTCTGTTGCTTCTATCTTCATAATCAAATCATTTGTTTTGATGACAACTTTTCCTAGCATCACTATCAGTTCTAATAGAAGACAAAGATATGAGAAAAGAAATGTGTGTGTGAGATAAGAAAAATACTTTTATAAAATATCCAAAACAGAAGCCTAAATAGAGTTGCATCTCCTTCAAAAGTCTTATGTTTCTGGCTCAGACCTTACCATTTATGTTTTTATTTACAGGAACAATGAAGCGTTTTCGTTTAAAAATCTTTCCCCTCTAATTAAGCAGAGATGGAACTGAGTCAACAATGCAGTTTGGGAAGCTGACAAACTGAAAATGTCAATAAGCTATTGAAAGCATGCTCTGTCTAAAGATAATAGGAAGTTGCATTGATCCTGAATTCTTAAGAAGAGAAAGAGACCTTTAGATCAGAAAACAAGCCTTAAGAGGAGCTGAGGCTAATCATGGTTCTTTCCCCTTACCAGCTCCTCTGATCCATAGAATGGAAAAAGAAAACCCAGCCTTGCCAGATTTTCAGAGAGGAAGAAAAAAATCTTTATTTTTGACCATGCACAATGGAAGAACTTTGTTTAACAGATGATCACCAGTGCTTGGAAAGTAGGTCAGTCTCGTGGCATGCAGTGAGTGATCCTGTACTAGTTATCAGCCTTTACATATGATAAAACTTATCTTTTATCATGTAAAATAGGGATATGTTCTTATAAATTCATCAATAGGACATTATTTCTGTAGGTAAGCATAATAGAGTAATTACACAGATTTACATGGTATAATCTACTATATAGAGCTGGATCGATAGAGCAGTGGGTAGGGCATTCGCCTTTCATGTGGTAGACCTGGGTTCAATTCCTCTGTCCATCTCGGAGAGCCCGGCAAGCTACTGAAAGTATCTCGCTCTCATGTTAGAGTCTGTCAAGCTACCAGCGGTGTATTCTATATGCTAAAAACAGTAACAACAAGTCTCACAATGGAGACGTTACTGGTGCCCGCTCGAGCAAATCAATGAACAATGGGATGACAGTGACAGTGACAGTCTACTATATGCCTTGGCCATCTGGTCTAACCCCTTGACACCACCATCACGTGTTGGGGGTCATTAACCTACATACTGTAAAGTGACTTGGTGCAGGAGACTCTAAACATTGACCACAGAGTAGTGTCAACCTCCATGAAGCATTTACCTTACCCAGTAGATCTAGCATTTTATGGTGGTGGCTATACAAATTTGTGAATTTATAGAAAAAATAATATGCTTAAAATAGGTGGATTACCCAGCATAAGAACTATATACAAACAGTATTATTATTTTTTTTTTTAAAAAAAAAGCACTTTTGTGCAGATTCAACTAGGACACGGGTTCTTTTGTTGTTGTTGCTGTATTTGGGGGCCGTACCCAGTGATGCTCAGGTATTACTCGAATTTTGAGTTCAGGGGTCACTGCTGGCAGTGTTTGGGGAACCATATGGGGTGGTAGAGATCTAACCCAAGTTAGCTGTGTGTAAGGAAATTTACCTACTGTGCTATCCCTCCAGTCCCTAGGATACAGTCTCCTTAGTTTCAGTCCAAAGGCTTATAGATACTAAGTTCAGGCAATTCTCTTTAAATTAATTCAGGAGATCAAATTGAAGTCTTCCACATGCAAGGCAAGGGCCTTAACTTATCTCTCATGCTCTTCATATCTCTTTAGATATGAATTCCCAGGGCACTCTTACCACCCAAAAGTTGACTACTTCTGAAATATCTATTCCAAAGATCCCACTGCCAATGAGGGACTGATCAAGCATCTGGTCAACCTATTTCTGTCTTTCTATCCTTTTAGAAAAACCTTAGATTCCATGTTGGTCTCCTCAGTCATATATCTTTGGCAGTTTCCAAGCATACTGTTTCCATCGTGTTTTTGGTGCAAACACCTTTTCAAAATTTCTGTCCAATCTGGCATTTCTTCTCTGGGCCTACCAGTGACTCTCTCTACATTCCTAGCTCCTGCTTCTGGGTTTCAATGCTACCTTAAAATCTTTCTAGCTTCTCTAGACTGTTTCCTCTTTCATTAGACTTTCTAAACACAGTAACTTGGCTATAATACCAAGTAAATAAACTCCTTTCTTTGGCAGAGAAAATAGAAACTTTATTCATAGGAATGTCTTCAGTTAACTATCTCTGGTCTATAAAATCAACTGTATTCCACAGCTTTTGCATTCCTACGTTTCTTTTGCAACAGTGCTGTAGCTGTATCTCTTATATATTTAAGTATGGCCCTTCAGTTACTTTTTACTTATCCTTATTATCTCCCTTCTTTTCTGACTATTTAAAATTTCCTAGGGCCAGAAAAATAGTACAGCAGGAAGGGCATTTGCCTTGCATGATGCCAACCTAGATTTAATTCCTGGCATCCCATAGGGTCCCCCAAGCATGCTAGGAGTAATTCCTGAGTGCAGATCCAAGAGTAACCACTGAGTATTACCAGGTGTGACCCAAAAAGAAAAAAATAAATTCCACTAATGACCCAAGGTTCCCTCCCTCTGTCTACCTCACCTATGTAGCAAACCCACTTAAAAAAAAGTACTAATTATAGTTTGGGTAGCATGCATAAAATAGTATTGACCTTTATGATTTTGATAATCATAGTTGTCTTTTGACTTCTTTATTTAATTATTTAATTAATTAATTTATTTGCTTTTTGGGTCACTCCTGGCGATGCACAGAGGTTCTGACTTCTTTAAATTTTCATTCAAATATTCTGAATCTTCCACCTTAAATTTTAAAGACAACCTACTCAAGATGCTAATTTGAAGAGCTGTCTAAGTGCTGGAGCTACAGCACAGTGGGTAGGGCTTTTGCCTTGCACGTGGCCAACCTGGGTTTGATTCCCAGCAACTCATATGGTCCCCTGAGCACCACCAGGACTGATTCTGAGTTCTGAGCCAGGAATAACCCCTGAGCATTGCCAGGGGTAACCCAAAAAGCAAAAACAATTAAAAAAATAAAGTGTTGTCTAATAGAAATATAATGTAAGTCACCTATGTAAAAAGTTTAATTTTTATAGTATCCTCAAGAAAGTGGGCTGAAATGATAGCACTGCAGTAGGGCATTTGCCTTGCATGCGGCCGACCCAGGTTCGATTCTTCTGCCCCCTAGGAGAGCTGGGCAAGTTACCGAGAATATCTCACCTGCACGGCAGAGCCTGGCAAGCTACCCGTGGCATATTTGATATGCCAAAAACAGTAACAAGTCTCACAATGGAGACGTTACTGGTGCCTGCTCAAGCAAATCAATGAGCAATGGCATGACAGTGACAGTGATCCTCAAGAAAGTAAAAAAAAAAGCTTAATGTTAATAATTTAATCTAGTAATTAAAATATTATTTCAAGGTCTACTTAGGAGTAAAAATTATTAATGAAATATTTTACCATTCATGTTTGCATTAATTCGCTTCCATTAGACATGCTAGTGGGAGAATATCCATGATAGCTACTGGTGACGATATTGTACAGTGAAACTCCCCCCTGAGTTCATCATTTGTTTGTTGGATGCTCAGAAAAAATTCTTATGGCTTCATTGCTTTCTATTAGGGTCCTCTCCCATATGTTCTATATACTACAGCCAGAATGGTTTTCTAAAAATAAAATCTCATGTTGCTTTCTTCTGTAGAACTCTGCATGGTTTCTCACAGCTCCCTAAGAGCTTATGATAATGACAAGGCCCTTTATAAACTGGACCTTGCATACTATCCAGCTTCAGCTCTTACTTTTCCATATTCTGAAATATATCACACACATCTCACTCAATTTATTTTTGTTTCTTAAAGTTATAATGGTGATCTTGACTTCCATGTCTTTACATATTCTGTTGCTCCTGTGAAGGATGCTCCTCTTCATCCTCCTTATCCCCGTTCTTCCTCAACAAGCTGTTACTCTACTTTAGTCGTCTCAAAAACCTTTCTAATCCCATAAATTTGAATTATGGGATTAGAAAGGTTTAGCTTCTTTTAGCTTCTTTTACCACATTTTTATTACATTGTTACCTTCTCTACAGTTGTTAAAGGCTGCTTTCTTTATATTTAACCCTAAATATAAGTGGAGGCAGTGAAAAATAACCTGGTTTCATTTTTATTTGCAGGTCCAAGAATAGCGGCTAGCACACTCTAAGTATAAAATCATGAGGAATCTATCTATTGGTCTCTGTCCCTGGATCCTGGCACAGAGTTACTAAAACTAGTTATTTCTTGGTGCATCCCACTTTGGAATTGCCTGCATCTTTACTCAGAGTGCATAAATTCTTTTCCTACTTGGTGGGGTTCCCTCTTTTCTCTATTACTTCTCTCTCTCTTATATTTCCTAAATTAAACTATTTCCACTTTACTAATAGAACAATAATAGATTGTATCTTGTCCAGTGATGTGGCTCAAGTGATAGAGCCCATACCTTGCAAGTGTGAAGCCCAGGATTTGTTCCCCAGTACCACATAGTACCCCCATCCCCCACCCCCAAACAGTGTTAGTAGGACTCTGGTTGAAGAGATAAAACAGAGTTTAAAGGCATATTTGCCTTGTACACTTCCAACCCTGAGGTGAATCCCCAGCACTACAGATCTGGTCTTTGGAGTACTGCCAAGGGTCACTCCTGAAAATAGATCCTGGAATAGTCTCTGAACACTGCCTGTGTGTTTCAAAAATAATGAAAAAAGGAAAGAGACAGACAGACGCACACACACTCAGACACAGAGAAAGAGAGAAAGAGAAAGAAAGAAAGAAAGAAAGAAAGAAAGAAAGAAAGAAAGAAAGAAAGAAAGAAAGAAAGAAAGAAAGAAAGAAAGAAAGAAAGAAAGAAAGAAAGAAAGAAAGAAAGAAAGAAAAAGAGAGAGAGAAAGAGAGAGAAAGAGATATAGAGAGAGAAAGAGAAAGAAGGAAAGAAAGAAGAGAGGCTGGAGCAATAGTATAGTGGGTAGGGCATTTGCCTTCATGCAGCCGACCAGGGTTCGATTCCCAGCATCCCATATGGTCCCCTGAGCACCGCCAGGAGTAATTCCTGAGTGCAGAGCCAGGAGTAACCCCTGTGCATCACCAGGTGTGACCCAAAAAGCAAAAAAACAAAACAAACAAAAAAAGAAGGAACGGAAAGGAAGGAAGGAAGGAAGGAAGGAAGGAAGGAAGGAAGGAAGGAAGGAAGGAAGGAAGGAAGGAAGGAAGGAAGGAAGGAAGGAAGGAAGGAAGGAAGGAAGGGAGGGATGGAGGGAGGGATGCTGAGTCCTGAGCACAGTGTTCCCTATCCTCTAGAATAATTTAAACAATTTAAACTTGATTAGGAACAATTTTTAAAAGTAAATTTTAAAAGGAAAGAAGCATTAAATTACCATTTCATTAGAATAAAAACAGAATAAAAAACTCCTAGCAAGAATAACTGAATAACAAAGTATATATGAAAAGAATATTTAATTTTATAGTAAAATAAATATTATCATCTAGAAAATTACTTCCGCATTACTAAATCTAATGGACTTTCAAAAAGTCCTTCAGTTTGTTCTGTTAGTAGGGGTAATGGACATTTTAAATCTTGGATATCTTATGTGATTTCTCTAGCAGTGTTTTAGAACTTACCTCTCTCTCTTTTTTTTTAAACTTTTTATTAAATCACCATGTGGAAAGTTACAAAGTTCTCAGGTTTAAATGTCAGTTATACAATATTCAAACACCCATCCCTTCACCAGTGCCCATATTCCACCACCAGAAACCCCAGTATATCCCCCGCCCCACCCCCTACCCCCTACTGTATAACTAATGAATTTCACTTCATTTTTTCTTTACCTTGATTACATTCCATAATTCAACATAAAACTCACTATAGTTGTTGGAGTTTCCAACCAAGAGAGACAGACCTACTACATTTGATAATTAGTTTTTCATTGCTGGAAATGAAGAGATATGTAGCCCCACTGCTACAAGTACATAACTCTCTCTCTCTCTCTCTCTCTCTCTCTCTCTCTCTCTCTCTCTCTCTCTCTCTCTCTCTCTCTTTTTTCCTTTTTCCTTTTCCTTTTTTTTTTTTCTTTATCCCCCTCCTCCCCCTTCCGGCGCCTCATAGTATGGTGTACACCACGCCGCGTCGGCCAGCGTGGGGCTTTTGCTTAGTTCACAGTCCAGAGAGGTGGCTGCTACATTAAAAACCTTCAAAATTTCAACAAAAACTTACTGTTATTATTTGGAGTTTTCCCCCCAAGTCAGACCTGTTCAAAAGGAACCGTTGCACATTGCTCACAATTATAAATGTTAAGTCGCGCGGACGCTGCTGCGTCCGCACGGTTTTGGATTTCTGTATAAAGTCCAGGGAAAATTCTGCCAGAAATTACATAGCTCAGCTCACAGTCCCAGTGCATTGCTGTAAGAAGTCTTTAGGCGCAGAGGGTCCGATTCGCGCTCAGCAGCTCCGGATTTATCTGGGCCGAGGGTGTGCCGGTTACGCCCCCTTCCCATGAGTTCCTGGGAGCCCCAAGAGTAAAAACTGAATACCTCTGGGTTTGGAGTCACAGAAGATGGCGCCTGCCACGTGGGTGCCGCCAGGCCGCTGCTTTCCGTGCAGGAAGACAGGGTGGGGAGGAAAATAATCCACCCCCGGCAGCACAGAGTTACAGCTCAGTTCAAAGTCCCAGTGCATAGCTATCGGATGCTGCGCTGGATGCCCGAATGTGTTACATCTCTGGAATCAAAGTCTTTTGGCGCAGAGGGTCCACAACTTACCTCTCTTTTACATCCTTTTCTTGGTATCTCTTCAGTCTTCTCTTTCAGACTTGCTTCTGTACCTATGGCTCTTATTTCCCTTGTTTCTCATTTGTGAAATATTAGAGTTCTTCAAAGCTAAACCTTTAGTTTTTTTTCTTCTTATCTTCTTTGTTCTCTTCCTAGATAGTTCATCCAGTTTATAGTTTAGTTTCTATATAGATATTTCATAAACATATATGCATTCCAGTGCCAAACCTCTCATCTCCAAATCTATCACCTAAGTATCTATTAAAAATATCCCTCTAATTAAAAAATTAATGATTTTTAAAAAAATAAGTTATCACATTTGAGCTCATTTTCTCTTCAGTATTTTCTATTTTACTAAATTACACCACCACACATAATAATGTGGAAGCCAGAATACTGATTCATAATACTGATATTCATAGGAATCACTTTAGACACCTCCTTCTCTTGTAATCCTATTTCCAATGTGTCCTAAGTCAATCAATATTTAGAGTATTAACAACTAGAATGTAGTATATCAGTAAATATCCAGTTATTAAATAACCTATGATATGTAATATATACCATGACTGCTTATTTATGTTTGCTTGACTATGGATTTTATGGTGTTCTCCATATTTATCTGAATTATGTTAAGACTAAAGGCATTTTTATTATCCTTTCTGCTTTTTTGGAAAATTTTCCATGTCAATGGAAACTCTCAGATTCCCAAGCAAGAATAAAGATAATACCATATTTGGCATCTTCTTTGTTAGTCAAGAGAGAGAAGAAATATGAGCATTTTGGGATACCATCAACATTTATATCCTGTTACTCATTTTTAAAAGTCATTTGTATTATAATGATATGTGCTGAGAACTGAATGGGAGCAGCATGAGGTGTAATCTTTGAAAACTAAACCTCTAAAGGGAAAGCTGTGACTCTTTTTCTCTTAATTTGTTTATAATTAGTTAAGAATGGTTAAAATATCTTGAGGCATATTGACAAAATATATTTGATTATATATATGTGATATATATACATATATGTGTGTGCCTCTCGGAGAGCCTGGCAAGCTACCAAGAGTATCCCACCTGCATGGAAGAGTCTGGCAAGCTCCCCATGTCATATTCTATATGCTAAATACAGTAACAATAACAGGTCTCATTCCCCTGACCCTGAAAAAAGCCTCCAATCATTGGGAAAAACGAGTAAGGAGAGGCTCTTAAATCTCAGGGTTGGGACGAATGGAGACATTACTAGTGCTCCCTTGAGTAAATTGATGAACAACAGGATGACGGTGATATAGTGATACAGTGATACTATACCATCTCCAACTTCCTTTCCTTTGGGTGATAAATAAGCACGACAGTTTTATATCCTTTCTCGACCTAATTAGGGGGAAAAGAGAATCATTGACTGTCAATCTGCTTTCTGAGCCCAGTCAATGACAATAAGTACCCAGATAGCAAAAGTCATGTAACAAAATTGTCAACACTGCTTCTCACTCAAGCATATCTGCCTGCCCAAGTCACATGGGAATATGCCTCTATACTTATGCTCTAGAATAAATTATTTTAAGTAGAATTTATGGTCTATTCCTGAAAAGAGAGATTCTAGATAAAGTGGCTGGAATATATGAAGACCGTTTTTCTCTCATGAAAGTCTAGATGCAGACAGCACAAGACTGATAGGGTTGCCTCAGGGATGTTTGAGACTCAAGCTTCTCCCTCCTGCTCAGGTGTGGTCATCCTCTTGAAGTTTCAACTCTTACTTCACTTAGTATCTGAATTCCGTCACCAGAGTCAGTTCTTGCCAGTGGAATGAGGAAAAATAAATGGAATCAAATGCTACAACTTGTGATGTGTGTCCTCAAAAGGAGAAAGGTCTGTGCTTCCTCTACTTTTTGAATATGTAGAGCATGTCATTGTTGCTGGTGGTCATATGTCCAGCTAAAACTCAGAAGATATGCAAGAATCCTGTGATATATACGTAAAAGAATACTATGCAGCTCAATGAAAGAACAAAATCATACAAATTTTAGCAACATGAATGGAACTAGAAGACATCATGTGGAGTGAAGTAAGTCAGAAAGAAAGGGATCTCTCTTATATGGGGGACTTAAAGATACATACACATCAAAACAGCAACAAAGGACCAAAAGGAGAACTAATGAGAAATAAAAAAGGGAAAACTAATCCACACAATTGAGTTGGGATGCGTGTGGGGGGTTGAAAGGGAAGAGTGTTAGAGTCCTTGGGGGAGGAGGGGAGGGGAGTGGGTACACTCACCAGTGAGCGTGGTGTTGAATTATGTGCATGAGAAACCATCATTGACAGCATTGTGAATCACAGAATATCAGTAATTTAAAAAAACAGAAAAAAATTAAAATAAAATTCAAAAGATCTATTATTATTGAAGAGAGAGCATACATGAGGACAAGTCCTGTTTTGGGCACCAGCTTAGAAAGCATGTCTTTAATTTATGCATGTGCAGTAGTTTAGGAGTACAGACTTTGGGTGAGATAACGTTGCTTTCATTTTTGCTTTTAATAAATCTACTTATGTGAAGTTGGTGGCAAGTGAAAACATTCTTAATTTTTTTATTTTGTGGGGAGTTTTCGTTTTGTTTTGTTTTGTTTTTGGTTAACATGCTCTATGTAGAAGGCCAGGGTAGATAGCTCAAAGACTTTGGCTGCATGCTTTGCATTTGGAAGTATGGGGCTGCATCCCCAACACCATATATCTCCTGAACACAGTGGATTGACCCACAAGCACCAGTGGGTCACTGTCACTGCTATCCTGTTGCTCATTGACTTGCTCGAGTGGGTACCAGTAATGTCTCCATCGTGGGACTTGTTAGTGTTTCTGGCATATCGAATACAACACAGGTAGTGTGCCAGGCTCTGTCTGCCATGCGGGCGAGATACTCTCAGAAGCTTGCCGGGCTCTTCAAGAGGGACAGAGGAATTGAACCCAGGTTGGCCACATGCAAGTCGAACGCCCTACTCGCTGTGCTATTACTCCAGCCCCACCAGTGGGTATAGCCCAAAAATAAAAACAGAAAGAAAAAGAAACTCCACGCAGAACTTCATATGGAATTTGGTGATATTGCAACTGACCCTTGTGTTGCTCTTGCTTAGCTTAGTAAGGAATACAGTTTGTGAACTGCCATCCTTGTAGCAGTGGAAACAGTCAAGTACTAATGTAACATACCCATCTCTACTTGATTTCCCTTTTTTGTTTTGTCTTTAGGACCACATCTGGAACTGCTAAGGGCTCTGATCAGCCATACCCACTGTACTATCTCTTTGGCCCCTCTACTTTTAAAAAATTTATCAATTTTTTATGTTTTTATGGGGTGCACCTAGCAGTGCTCAAGGCTTATTCCTGGCTCTGTGCTCAGCAGTTGTTCCTGGCAGAGGATCATATGGGATTCCAGGGATGGAAGGATGGAACCAGGTTTGACTGTGTGCAAGGCAAACTCTTTACCTGCTATACTGTCTCTACTCTTCGTTTTTTCTTTTTGTAAATAACTTAAGCAATCGGAATGTGTGTAAGTTTTCACTGTCACATCCATCCCATTCCATTAATAACACTTTCCATTCTCTTACATCTCCCTTTAAAAGATTTTTTGTTGGAGCTGGAGCAATAGCACAGCGGGTAGGGCATTTGCCTTGAGTGTGCCAGACCCAGGTTCGATCCCTGGTATCCCATATGGTCCCTTAAGTACAGCCAGGAGTAATTCCTGAGTGTAGAGCCAGGAGTAACTCCTGAGCATCGCTGGATGTGACTCAAAAAGCAAAAAAAAAAAAAAAAAAGATTTTTTGTTGAGGTTTGATAAACCCACCACATCTAACTATACAATTAAATAATTTTGAGAAATTTTACTAGGCTGCACAATCATCACTATAATTTCATTTCAATCTATCTTTTAGAATATCTATATCACAATAGAATAATTGATGCTCTGCCACCTTAAATACTTTTAAAAAATTTCTTTATTTCTCTTACATTTTAGGAACACCCAGTGGTGTTCAGGACTTACTCTTGGCTCTATGCTCAGGGATCACTGTTGACTGTGCTCAGGTGATCATATGTGATACCTGGAACTGAACCAGGCATAGCCATATGCAAAGCAAGCGCCTTAACCCCTGTACTACATCTTTCACAAAAATCACGAAATCACGAAATCCCGTTAATCACCGATTTCTCGGGCGGGCTCAGTAACATCTCATTTCGTCCTTTTCCTGAAATCTTAGAAGTCCATCTTGACTTGGTCCTCCTAAGGATGTTGCACTGGGGGCTCTTCAGGGTCAGGGGAATGAGATGCAGCTTGTTACTGGATTTTGCATATGAATACACCATGGGAAGCTTGCAAGGCTGTCCCATGTGGGCAGGAAGAGAAGAAGGCTAAAAATATCGAGTGGCCGCAAAGCGAGGCCACATCTTTACCCCCGCTTAAACATTACATTTATCAATCACTAAAAAAATACATGTAAGTTAGCATGGATTTTATGCAGATCGATCCAGGTACTGTGAGAATTTGTACACTAACATATAGTAACTAATCTCAAGGACCTATCTAGTAGACAAAATAAGACTTCATTCAGAAACCAGTATAAGAAATATATATGTGTCCCATGTTCAGCTTTTGTGAATGGGCCAGTAGTATACAACTACAGATACTCCTAGAGTTGAGAGTGAATTATCTAAGTTTGGAAAAAAACTTTCATACTCCATATAGATATATCCCCCCCCACCCCTTTCAGTCTTAAAACACCCTTTCTTAAACTGACTGACCACTGATAGTCCCAGAAGTATGGGCTTTTTGTAACATCTCTTCTCTTTTAAATGTCATCTTAAATATGTACCTCCTTCTGTTTCCATCTATTTGTAACCAGAATTTAAATTATAGAATTTGCATCTTTCCAAGTAGTTTCTAACTTACTGTTCAATAAACACTTCTAATTCAAAATGCAAATTTTATGATCACTATAATTTTTCACTTTGGGGTACTTATTGAAAAGAGTAATGTTTATTAACTTTCTCTAAATTAAATGTAACCAGTAGCTTTTTTGACCCTGGGGTTGTTATTAATGATAATTAACTGTGGTGATGAAGAGTAACTAATAGTCATGATCCTGAGAAGCAAAGACTGTATTTCAAAGGGCTGCCCGTTCCTTTAGGAGTTATGTAACTGCAATCCTGTCTTTTTTATCCTTGAAGCCACAGGCATTGGGCATTCCCACATGCCAAATGCAACTCATTTGCCTCTCACCCATTTTGTATCTTTTCTTTCTTTTTATTGTTTTCCTTTCATTTGGGGGTCACATCTGGTGGTACACAGGGGTTATTCTGAGTTCTGTGCTCTCTGTGTCCCAGCATCACTCCCAGAGGTGTTTCAGGGACCATGTGGTACTAGGGCTTGAACCCAGTCCTCCTGCATGTAAAACATGTGCACTAACTTTTTGAGTTTTCTTTTCTTGTTGTTTTCTAAAGGTCAGCAGAACCACAGGGATATTATATAAATAAATTCCTGGATGATCTCACTCGTATATGGTATATGAAGAAATTAAGCAAGGGACAAGGACCAATGAAATAAAATTGTAATAAACCCTTAAACTTTCACAACAGAACTGAGTACCACAGAAGGGGTAGGGGTACAGCAACAGGAAACAGGAAAGGATTCTTGTTCACCAGAACAGGAAAGAAAGAGAAAGATGAGAAAAATCTAGGGACAATTAGTAGAGGAATACTGACACTTTGGTGGTGGATGTGCTGTAATATTTCACATTAAAGTAGAAATATGAATGTGATTATAAGCCATGTTAAATAAAAACACACACATACACACACAAATGTCATTCCTGAACCCTCCAGTTACTTTAAATTAGTATATTTGAGGATGAGATTCAAATCTTTTAAAATACTATTTCCAGAGACTGGAGAGATAGCACAGCGGGTAGGGCGTTTGCCTTGCATGCTGTTGACACAGGTTTGATTCCCAGCATCCCAAATGGTCCCCTGAGCACCGCCAGGAGTAATTCCTGAGTGGATGAGCCAGGAGTAACTCCTGTGCATTGTCAGGTATGACCCTCCCCCCCCAAAAAATTAAAAAGCACTATTTCCAATATACAGCCAAGACTGGGAACCACTGAGGTATTAATCAACAACTCTGATGTTTAATTTTTCTAGTTTAATTTAAATACATAGCATTAGCATTGTTATATGTTAAAATATATAAACATTGGCATATTAGTTTAAGCTGTCCAACAGAATTATTTGATATATGTATATGTTATATGATTAAGTTTAGATAATAATTATGCCCCATGACCACTATAATTGACATATAAGTAACCCTTAATCAGAGGCTCTTACACATTAAAATTACCTCAAAGTTTTAAAATGCTGATGTGTGGGCTCTGCCTCTAGGATTTCTCATTTAAAAGATTTGGGGTTAGCTTCAGACAAGCACCCGCAACAATATTTTCTAAGGGCGGGGCGTGGGCAGGGCACATTCAGCAATGCTTAGGGGTTACTGGCAGCTCTGCAGCTGGAAATGACTCTGGGTAGTGCTGTGGAACCACACGGGATGCTGGGGATAGAAACCCAGGTCAGACACATGCAAGGGACGTACTATTGCTTGGACCCAGCCCCCAGAAATAATGCTTCAAAGTGTCTGCCAGTAATTCAAATAGGCAGTCAAAAGTAAAAACTATTGCATGGACTGAGAAAAAACACCTTATCTCAAAATCACTTCTGAGGGAATGGTGCCCCATTACCTGTGGGACCACCAGTCAGAGAGCTGAAGCAAGAACATAGCAGAGAAAGTGGAAATTGTGCATAGAGTGGGGGTGTATGGTCCTTTCTTGTGAATGGTATGTGTGCTTGCATATGACCATGTGTGATAGATAGTACGTGTGATAGAGACTAAGACTGGGAGAATTTGACCCCACTCAAAAGAAACATGAGAATAGAAGATAGCTCTTTTTGAACTGCATTTTTAAATGCTCCATAATTACTGATATGCATTCAGACACTCTTCATTTGTGAAAAGAGTTGGTGTATTTATTTGCTTACAGAATAGGTTCGATTCCTCCATCCCTCTCGGAGAGCCCGGCAAGCTGAGAGTATCCCGCCCACACGGCAAAGCCTATCAAGCTACCCCGTGGTGTATTTGATATGCCAAAAACAGTAACAAGTCCCACAATGGAGACGTTACTGGTGCCTGCTCAAGCAAATCGACGGGACAACAGTGCAGTGACAGTGCAACAGAATAGATATAATCCAGAGTTTTCCATGAAAGACCCTAACCCAAAACTGCATCCTTTTTCACCTTTCCTATCAGAGACAGTGACTGAAAAATCCCACCTTGCTCAGACTTTTTTGGGGGATTATACCAGGTCAGTAAATTAATTTCATATCTTGTATTGACTCTAGAGCTTGGCCCTTCTTTATCAAAGACACTTCATTAAGCCTTGGATTGGTGAACGGGAGGAGTAAGCATTAAAGGTTAATGTCTCTGGGTTTGGCCCTGAAATATCAGAATTAC
Source organism: Sorex araneus (assembly GCF_027595985.1). Lineage (NCBI taxonomy): Eukaryota > Metazoa > Chordata > Mammalia > Eulipotyphla > Soricidae > Sorex > Sorex araneus. The sequence goes on from NC_073313.1 coordinate 190,185,199, forward strand.
TGAGAGAAGAAGTTCCCGGAAAGCCAGGGCACTGAATGATGGAGCAGTAAGTCAGTAATGAGGAAGGAATCCTGAAGAGGATGGCAAGGTGAGGTCTCCGGAGGCAAGCTTCCTTCTCTGACATGAACTCTATCCTTGTAATTGCCACTGATTCAAAGCTGGGGCAGGGATAGGGCTCTGTTCCTGTTTGCCCATTCAGACAGAATCCTCAGAAGAAGTTCAAGTGCCTCGGGGCAGAATGCAGGCCGGGGCTGGGAACGCTCTGGCTTAGAACAGAGTCCCTAATGACTGTCCACTGACGTGGCGTGGCGTGTGTGTGTGTGTGTGTGTGTGTGTGTGTGTGTGCCGGATTCGGAGCCACTGTTTGTTTCTGTGACTGTACTCACACACAGTTAGCTTTTTAATCTGAGCGTTGATTGTGGAGCTGGAGGGCGACCCAGAGTGATTCTGAAATCTGCGTTTCCTGCTCTGCCTTTCCACCTGCTGACTGGCACCTGTGTGAGTCAGCCTGAAAGGGACCAAAGTCTAGGCCTTCCCGTGCTATCCCCCTTTACCTTTGGCTGCAAGTGGGTGTGACCCATCTCCCAGCCACCCACCCACACATACACACACACACACACACACACACACACACACACCATCCCCCCCCCACCCCCACCCCCCCCCACACACACGCACAGCACTTCGCCGCCGTCAAAGTGACATTTGTCAGCTCAGACCATCACCCAGCCCTCACACCGCCCCGAGCGGGGATTTCCGAGGAAACAGGTTTTCTTCCTTTGCGGCGGGGAGCGCGGGGGTGGCTTAGGCAGCCCGGGAAAGGGCTGTCCCGCGACTTCGCCTGCCAACGAACTTGTCCGACGGCCCCAGGGGCAAATATCTGAGCCCTAAATGCACCTTCAGCAGGTGTCACGCCCAGACTTGTTCATTATTTGCATATGATTAAACTACCACCCGGGCGACATTCTTCCCGTTTGGGACGGTGAGGAGGAAGAGCGCGCAAAAGAAATCCCTTTTAATTCCAAGAGGCGGCGGGGACCCCCTAACCAAGCCCAGTGTGGGGGGCAGGAGGGGCACAGGCGGGAACACCGATTCGTTCTCCTGGGCGGGAGCTTATCTCGGGGCGGGCTGGGGGGAGGGGAGCGGATAGAGAAATCCAAGGGTTTTCGGGCGCGCACGGCCGAGCGCGGCTCCTGCAGCGGGTCTCCCCGGGCTCGGATCGCGCGCGGGCTCCCGGGTCCCGGGCCCGGCGGGCGTCCAGCGGCGCGCGCGAAGCTGCGGCCCCGAGAGCCCCGCGGCCGCGCGCTTCTCCCCGCGCCTGCGCGGTAAGGCCGGGGCGGGCCCCGTGCGCACCGACGTCCCGCCCCCCTCGGCGGCGCCGGGCGGCCCCGGGCTCCAGGAACCCGAGAACTGGGGCTCGGCTCGGCGGGTGGCTGCTCGGGGTCGTCCTGCAATGTGAAAGCAGCTTTCAAACGGGGTGGGTGCAAGTAGAGCAGGGACACGCATCGAAATCAACTCTGCACGTGGCATTGGGATAATCAGCAATGAGTACTGTGAACCAATACCGATACCAGAAGCCCAGCTCTCGGCTGGGGGATGTAGCTCAGTGGTAGAGCGCGCGCTTCGCATGTGTGAGGTCCCGGGTTCAATCCCCGGCATCTCCAAACCAGCCGCTTCGCTTTTTTTTTTTTTTCTCCAATTTCCTTTTTATCTTTCGTATGCCTGCGTTTCATTTTCTCTTGTAGACTCTAGGACGCCCAAACACAATGCGAAAGGGAGATGGTCTTCTCGATTGCATAAAATAAAAGGTGAAGCCGGAGGTTTGGTTTGATTTCTGTTTTCATGTTTGCCGTAATACCAGGCGTTTCCTTGTGATGTTTGAAGGTGGTCTAGGGATATAAAATAACCATGTTAAGAAAACAGAAGTTGCATTGGCCGGGAATCGAACCCGGGCCTCCCGCGTGGCAGGCGAGAATTCTACCACTGAACCACCAATGCTCACGGAGGAAAGTTGTTCACTATATATTACTAGAAGACATACTTCCATGAGCCTACTGAGTCTGGTTGTGTATAAAATATTAGAGAAAGCAATACATTTCTTAAAACGAAATCAATAATATTGAAAAAAAACTATTTACTAAAATCTCATTCTTAACTTCTGATGAACTCTATAGAGATTCCTTTGAAACTGTCTTTGACAAAGAAGAACATGAAGTTTTTGTTGGTTATACAGTTTTACAATATAACATAACATTGTATCTTCACGCATTTAGATAATTTTTAACCACTTTTTTTTTTTTTTTTGGCTGTAGCTACTCAAATGCTTAATGCTATTTAACATGGCTTGGCAGCATAGGTGAAGGAGAATTATAGAGGAACTACACTCCCAGATGCAAATTATAAGGGTTAATTGTAATTGTATGATCTAAATAAGAAAGTCGGTGTCCTACCCAAGTCACCTAGATCCTCTAAAATTGCCCCATTCTTCATAGTGAATGATTTGATCCTTGGGACCTGTTTAAACTCTACTAGTATGATTCCGATCTTTTACACTTCGTTTCCATGGAAAGTAAGATTGCAAACCATACGGCAAAGATATATAGGGAAGGAGTAGTGAAAATTGGTAGAAGAAAATTTATGGAATTGATATAATAAGAGGTAAAAGTCTGAATTTAGACAACATTGCTTACTTTATTTAAAGGAGGAAAATTCCCAGCAACCTGAAGGATATTTTATGGCCAGAAATAACTTGGGAGGAAAGTATGAGAAATAATATTAAACTGCAGCAGTAACTATGTGCTGGGCCTGTGTAATTACTTTAAACATGAATTTCAACCCAGTGAGACAGGTATAATTTCCTCAAGTTAATACATGAAGAAATGAGGATCTTAGAGGATACACATCCAGTTTAATGTTTGGATGTTTAATTAAAGCGCTGTTCACCCTGCAAGAGAGTAACTCAATTGTATATTTAACTCCAGAAGTTATTATATATAACTTCTGAAGCACAGTACATTATATATCAGGAATAGTTTGTAGGAGTTAGAGAAGGACCATTGAAAGTTCCTGAAGCAGTGCAAGGATTCTACATTAAATTTTTTTTTAAGGACTTACAGTCATAGATTCCAAACAAAAAATTGAAGATGAATATATTAAGGTGCTACAAAGACATAGAAGTTATGAAGTGAATAAGAAATCTACGGCATAGTACTAAGTAACCTATGAATGAACAAGACCACACCACTGTTCTTTACAGTGAGAGGATGAGAAAAAACCCTTTAAACTTGCTGTCTGGAAACTGTAGCTTTCCAAAAGTGCTCAGAACCTTTTCCCAGCTCTCTCCCTCCTATCTGCATAGTTTTAAACTTTCCCATTTGTTTGCATTTGTTTGATGGAATTAAAACAAAAAGTTTTCTCATGCTCACATCTAAAAACCTTAAGTTTTTTTGGTTTTGGGGGGTTTTATTTTGCCTTTTGGGTCATACCTGGCAATGCACAGGGGTTACTCCTGGCTTTGCACTCAGGAATCACCCCTGGTTCTCAGAGGACCATATGGGATACTGGGTATCGAACCTGGTTGGCCACGTGCAAGGCAAACGCCCTACTCGCTGTGCTATTGTTCTAGCCCCCCCCCCCCTTGAGTTCTTTTGAACTCTAAAATATTAGTATTCTGGAAAGAGCCATTGTACAGTTGGTAGGGCTCTTGCCTTGCAAGTGGCTGACCCAGGTTTGATCCTTAGTACCTGATAAATGTTCCCCCATATGGTTCCCTGAGCCCTGCTAGGACAGATCCCTGAGCACAGAGCCAGGAGTAAGCCCCAAGCACTGCCTGGTGTGGCTCAAGAACAAACAAAAGGAAAACCAAAACATTACTATTCAAATAAATAAATTACAGCATGAGAAACACCAAGATAAATGTATAACACAAATCAAGGGAAACCAAATAAGAAATACGGCCTAATGGTGAACTTTACTTGTGGTTTACTAAAGACCTTTTCTCTTTCTTGATAAAAGTCCAGATGCGTTTTCCTAGCTTCATGGTCAAATGTTGTACATTAAGCCAATTATCCCAATTTTGTTTCCAAGGATTGGAATGGTATGGACTTGTGACAGTTCTTAACAAAGAGAAGGAAGTCTGTTTGGGACATCTAGGAAAGATGGAATAAAAGATCTTTTGCCCTTTCTTTTTTGCTTGTCACGTTGCTATATTAGGTATATTGCTTAAAGTCACCCCAGCCTCTTCTGTTATAAATAAAGACTGAGAATGATCTGGAAAAAGATCAAAAGGAGCATTCATCATCCTGGGATTTTCTCCTAGGAAATCTGGGTTTCTGGTTAGGTTTGATAATTAAAGATCCTTATTTTAAAACCCCTTTGAATTGGGCATTTTATAATGCCCAAAAATCTGTGAGTGTATGTGATGGTGATGGAGGGGGTATTGGTATGTATATATGAGTGTGTGTGTCTGGCAGTATACATACTTTTAGTAAAAGTCCTGTACAAGTCTTCTATTCTGTAAAGAATATATACCTCGAGATTTGGGTGACATTAATTGATTTCTTTGTCTCTAGTCCTCTGTGTTTGTTATATTTGTGAAACAAGTCTAGCCAAATATTTTCCCTTGCCACTGTGCATAATTTAAAGAGTTGTGACTGAAAGCAGGCACAACCAAGATTCTCACCAAAAAGTTCTTGCCAGATCGATAGGCAAACACCATCCTTTTGCAAGAGTGAGAAAATAGCTGGAGTTGATAGGGCCGCTGGCTTGTCCAAAAGAAACCTATACCTCAAGGATGGACATGGAGAGTATCATGCTAAGTGAAACGAGTCAGAAAGAGAGTGACAGACATAGAATGACTGCACTAATCTGTGGAATATAAAATAACATAGTATGAGACTAACACCCAAGGACAGCAGAGACAAGGGCTAGGAGCACTGCTCCACGTGAGAAGGGACCATTAAGTCAATGATGGTTGGAGGAATCGCTCGGGATGGGAGATGTGTGCTGAAAGTAGACAAAGTACCAAACATGATGGCCTCTCAGTATCTGTATTGCAAAACATAATGCCTCAAAGTAAAGAGAGAGAGTTAAAAGGAAAGTGCTATAAAGGCAGTGGATGGGATGGGGTGGGGGTGGTGGGAGGGATACTGGGGACATTGGTGATGGGAAATGTACCCTGGTGAAGGGATGGGTGTTTGTTCATTGTATGACTGAAACTCAATCATGAAATCTTTGTAACTGTATCTCATTTAATTAAAAAAACTTAAAAATCAAAAGAAGCCCACACTTCATAATCTGACATTAAGCCTTTATAAGCATACATGTCTGGAGTATTCTGGAGTTTGTTTTTATGTGAGTCAATAAATTGTGCTTTAAAAATAACAAGTCTTTTTTTTTTAGTCAGTTTAGATAGTATTTGTTTTGTTTACATCTGAGCAATACTAATTGAGGTGCTGTTTCCCTAAAATGAAAACAAATTCAATTTAGAGAACTCATTGCACTAAAACATGATATAAGCTGAGAAACATGAAAACTTAAAAAAAGCTTAAAAGAATTAGTGAGTGATAGAGTTACACAGAGGCATAATGAGCTTGAGGAACATTTGTTTCCTACAAATAATTAACCTTATTTATAGGAAAAATGTCAATTTGTTACAAGGGAAGCCACTGAAAAATTTTCTAGCAGGGCTGGAGTGATAGCACAGCGGGTAGGGTGTTTGCCTTGCACGAGGCCAACCGGGATTCAATTCCCAGCATCCCATATGGTCCTCTGGGCAAAACCAGGAGTAATTCCTGAGTGCATGAGCCAGGAGTAACCCTTGTGCATTGCCATGTGTGACCCCAAAACAAAACAAAACAAAAATTTTTCTAGCAGGGGAAAGATGAAAGCCTTAGCCGGCATGATGTGGCAACAGAGTCGGAAAAGAGGAAAATGAATTTAAAAAAATACAATTTACCCACAAAAATGCTTATAGTGGGTTCAGAGTCACCATGTGTTTCTGAAGCCTAATGAGAGATCCAGCAGGACGTTATACGAAGTAAACGAGGAGGGGCTGGAGTGATAGCACAGCGGGTAGGGCGTTTGCCTTGCACGCGGCCGACCCGGGTTCGATTCCCAGCATCCCATATGGTCCTCTGAGCACCGCCAGGGGAGATTCCTGAGTGCAGAGCCAGGAGTAACCCCTGTGCATTGCCAGGTGTGACCCAAAAAGAAAAAAAAAAACCGAAGTAAACGAGGAACTGATTTTAAATGACAGAACTGTGGTTTTAGTGTTTGGGGGTCAGCAAGGAGAAGAGTAAAGGAGTGATTTGGAGATACTGATTTTGAAGAGATCGTTATGAAGCAGTTGATCTGGGGAAATCAATCACTGAGTTGGAATTGGGAATGGACTGGACAGAAGTGGAAGGGAAGATGGTAGAAGTAAGACTGTTGTTGTATGAGTGGCCAGAGTAAGGGAGCCAACAGCAAGAAAGCAACAGTGTGAGACATCATGGAATCTTTGAGGCAGACTCCTCATATCCGTTCCTTCTGAGTCATGTATTGTGACCAATACAGTCTACTGTAGTTAGTGTATTCCATGTTAATCCTGTCTCACGTTAGTGATTCTGTAGCCATTTGGGTACTGGTGCGGTCAAGCATGGAAAGATTACAGGATAACCAGCAAGTGGTCCCTTCTGGGCAGTGCACACTAACACTTGTCCCAGTCTGCTGGGCTCTGATGAGTTCAGCAGAGAGGAAGAAAGCGGGGTGTTTAATCCATTTTGATCTGACTTTTGTACATGGTGATAGGTGAAGATCTAAGCCCATTTTTTTGCATGTAGCTGTCCAGTTTTGCCAGCACAATTTGTTAAACATGCTTTCCTTGCTCCAGTTCACATTTCTTGCTCCCTTATCAAAGGTTAGATGATCATATATTTGGGTGTGTGTGTCAGAGTATTCAACCCTGTTCCATTGGTCTGCAGCTCTGCCTTTGTTCCAGTACCACGCTGTTTTAATTACTACTGCTTTGTAGCAGAGTTGAAAGTTGGGGAGGTTGATTCCTCCCATTTTCTTTTTCCCAAGAATTGCTTTAGCTATTAGTGGGGGCATATTGTTCCATATGAATTTCAAGAGAGCTTGCTCCATTTCTTTGAAGAACGTCAAGGGTATCCTTCTAGGGGTCGCATTGAATTTGTACAATGCTTTGGGGAGTATTGCCATTTTGACAATAATAATTCTTCCAATCCATGAGTAGGGGATATCTTTCCACTTCCTCGTGTCCTCTTTTACTTCCTGAAGCAGCGTTTTGTAGTTTTCGTTATACTTTAGCTCCTTAGGTAAGTCCTTTAGCTCCTTAGGTAAGCTGATTTGGAGGTACTTGGTTTTTTGAGGCACAGTTGTGAACGGGATTGCTTTTACCATGTCTCTTTCTTCTCTCTCTCTCATTATTTGCATATAGGAAAGCCATGGACTTTTCAGACCAGAATCCCTAAGGTACATTGAAGACAAGGCCGGCAAAACCCTCCACGACATTGAAGCCAACGGTATCTTCAAAGATGACACGCCACTAGCCAAGCAAATGAAAACAGAGATAAATAAATGGGACTATCTAAAACTAAGAAGCTTCTGCACCTCAAAAGAAACAGTGACCAAAATACAAAGACAATCTACAGAATGGGAAAGAATATCTATGCAGTACCCATCTGATAAAGGGTTGATATTAAGGATATACAATGCACTGGTTGAACTCCACAAGAAGAAAACTGCCGACCCGATCAAAAAATGGGGTGATGAAATTAACAGAAACTTCCCAAAGAAGAAATCCGAATGGCTGAGAGGCACATGAGAAAATGTTCAACATCACTAATCATCAGGGAGATGCAGATCAAAATAACAATGAGATATCATCTCACACCACAGAGACTGGCCCACATCCCAAAAAACAAAAGCAACCTGTGTTGGCGTGGATGTGGGGAGAAAGGGACTCTCCTTCACTGCTGGTGGGAATGCCAACTGGTTCAGTCCTTTAGGAAAACAATATGGATGATTCTCAAAAAATTAGAAATTGAGCTTCCATTTGACCCAGCAATACCACTCCTGGGAATATATCCCAGAGAGGCAAAAAAAGTATAGTAGAAATGCCATCTGCATTTGTATGTTCATTGCAGCACTGTTTACAATAGCCACAATCTGGAAAAAAACAGAGTGCCCCAAAACAGATGACTGGTTAAAGAAAATCTGGCACATCGACATAATGGAATACTATGCAGCTGTCAGAAAACATGAAGTCATGAAATTTGCATATAAGTGGATCAACATGGAAAGTATCATGTTGAGTCAAATGAGTCAGAAAGAAAGAGACAGACATAGAAATATTGCACTCATATGTGGAATATAATGTAGCAGAGAGGTACAAGCTTGCAATGATGCAATTTCTGGCAGATATTTCTCTGGACTTAGCTACTAAAATACTAAAATACAGAAATCCAAAACTGTGCGGCCACTAGTGCGGCCACTCGACCTCATATCTTTTCATTCTCAGCAATGGAAAACAAATTATCAAATGCTTCCTTTTCAGCAGGTCCAACTTTAGGGGAGAAAAACTCCAAACAATGATAGTGAGGTTTTTTTTTTGAAATATTGAATGTAATCAAAGTAAGTGAAATTTATCAGTTACAGAGGCGGGGTGGCGGGCTAGGGAGGTGGTGGGGTGAGTGGGAGGTATACTGTGATTCTTGGTGGTGGAATATGTGCACTGGTGAAGGGATGGGTGTTCGAGCATTGTATAACTGAGACTTAAACCTGAAAGCTTTGTAACTTTCCACATGGTGATTCAATAATAGAATAAATTTTAAAAAATAATAAAATAAAAAAAAGAAAGCGGGGTGTGTCCTGAAACATTACACAATTGTCTCTCTTGAGAAACTGTCATTGTGACAGCCCAATGGGGAACTAGAGACTGGGACGTTGTTGCATCATAACACTGTGGAACTCTTGCTCAAGGCTCCTAGTCCCAGGTCGGGGTTGGCTCATCCAGGGAATGTGGCCAGGCTTCTATCAGCTTGAAGAAAGCAACTCATTTGGAAACAGTAATAGTTCATATAGCTACCAAAGCAATGACTTAAAAAAAAAAAAACTTGTGAGTGATGATATTGATTTAATACACACAGCTTATTTCTGTCCCAGGTTACAAACTAGCCCTGGGGAAATGGTGGAGCCAGTCATTTGGATTGCCCTTTACTGGCTGGGAATTAAATCATTACTTATTCCATTTTAGAATCACAAGTAGTACCCCAAGGCCTACTTTCCTAAGGATTAAAATCAAGGCATGGAAATGAAGGATCCAGGTATAATTCTCAGATGCATACAGATGTTGTGAATGCAGCAATTTTTCCTGGAAAGCTGTCACTGCCAAATCATCCTGCTCGTGCCATACTCATTGCTAGCCTTCGAGTCTGTCCAATTAGTCAATAAGTCTGAGTTTCCCCTCTTTAAATGACATGAAAAACTAAATTTAAAAAAAAAGAAATAAAATAAATACTATTGAACCTTAGGATTCTTCCTCATGTTCCCCCTCCACTATTTAGTATAGACCCTTTCAGAGCTCTCTCCCTGGACAAAGAAAAGACAAATATATCTTTGTCATTCTATAAACTGCTGCCCATTGAATTTTCTCCCCCTTCTCTCTCTCCTTTCCTTTTTCCCTGTCTTTTTATTTCATTAATTCTTGAATATTCAACCAGTTCTTTATTGCTGATTCAAGAATTGAACTTATTTCAAATCTGCACAGAGTCCTCAGAATAGAGGAAATGTGGGTGTGAATTCCTTCTCCTTTCCTGAATCCCCATCTCTGGAAGTGGCATTTCAAATACTCCTGAGCTGTGCCACTCAGCCACCCACTATAGGATGGCAGCTGACGTCTCCCTTTCCAAGTTCTTCTTCCTCTTCCTCCCAAGCCATTTTTGCCTTTTCAAAGATAAATTTTTGGAGGGACATGGGTACTCTGGTAGTGGGTGTGATGTTGTAGTATTATAAGCACAAAACAACATTAATATTATTATATACCATGATGCCTCAATTAAAAAATAAATTTCATAATTACAATAATAATCAATTTTCCCCCTGTTTGTAACCAATATTTTTGGTGTAAAATTTAAAAGCCATAAGATACCACTCATTAAAAGGTCTTTCAGGAAGCCAGAGCAATAATGCAGTGGGTTGGGCATTTGCCTTGTATGCAGTCGACCAGGATTTGATCCCCAGCACCCCATTTGGTCCCCCAGGCAATTTCTGAGTGCTGAACCAGGAATAATCCCTGAGAATCACCAGAAGAGGCCCCAAAGTAAACACATTTTTTTTAAAAGATATTTTAGCCCACCCCAGTTCCTGGGTTCTCTTTTCTAGAAGCAACTGCTGTTACCAACATCTTGTATTTCTCTTCACAGATAATGAAGAGTACAGAAATATTAAATTAACTTTTATTGCACACATCTTACATAACTACACTATTGTGCTCACTCCCTGTTCTTTTTCTTTTCTTTTACTTTCAGAAAAATGATCTCAGAAAAATTTCTCTCTAAGATACAGAGCTATCCTTTTTTTTTCTCTTTTTAATGACTCTATATTCATTTTTACTGCCCTTTACTGGTTGGAATTAAAACATTATTTATTCCACCTGACAATCATTAGTAGTGCTCCAGGCCAAGTTTCCTAAGGATTTAGATTCAAGGCATTGAAAATGAAGATTCTCAATATCATGCTCAGAAGGGTGAAGAGTATCTGATTGTCTATTACATGAAGGTTCCACTGTCACCTTAACTAACTCCTTACCAGAGGACATGTAAGCTGCTTCGGTTTTTTTTTTTTATAGTAGGAAAAATGATATAATGAATATATAAAAATATATCCAGGATAAATTCCTAGAAGCACAACTGCAAAATCAAAGGGAAGGGATAGTTTAAATTTTAATACATGTTGTGGAATTACTCCCCAGAAAGATAAATTTTTCACTTTTAATGTTGCTCCCAAATCTCCTTGGAGATTAGTTTGGACCACATTTCCTAAGTCTTGCTAGATTCAGTGCAAGCTTCGTGGATGTATTGTCTGTGCATTTGTATTATTAATTTTTAAGTAGCTTAGTTATTTTAGACCTATCAAAATTTTGTTCCTAAATATTTTTGTTTTTTACTTTTAACTTAAATATACTTAATATATTACACTTGTGACCAGAGAAAAGTTTTTTGAGGGTGGAAACGGGATAATGAGGGGAGGGATTCCCAAGCAGAGGGACTGACAACCAAATTCATGATATTTGGCTTGACTGTGGACCTGATGGTTCAATGGTTGGACCCAGCTACAACCACACCTAATTCCTGGGAACCACTGTTTGCATTGCTGAGAATTAAACTCAGGGCCTCCTCATGTGAGATATATAATCCAGCCACCCTTGAGTTCCCTTTCTGACCCCAGAAAAATCTTTAAATAAAAAGAAATTTAGTTTGTGAGTTTGATTTTCAGCTATTTGAAATACAGTATCAAGTCTATGTTCATAAATTACGTATGATATTAGGCATTGCATATGGAAAATAACCTATCAATACTTATATTGATACTAATATATTGGGATAGAACTTCCAACGAAGGCTTAGAGATATTTAAAATTTCTTTCATTCTCTCCCTATTTATCTATCTCTTTTTAAATCTCCCCTCTTCCTCTTATTTTCCTTTTTTTCTCTTTCTCATATATGTTAGAATAATAACAGAGCATAGCATATTCAATATTACAATTTTATTCCAAAATTATAATGAAAAATATGTATCTTCTGGTGTAGTTTGTTTATCAGATAATACAGGTCAAATTTTGCCCTTCAACCCTGTACTCATAGGTTAAATTTCTAGTTATAGTATCTGTTAATGTGAACTTGCACTTAAAAAACAAGGCATTCAAAGAAATTCATAAGGTGGCCCTAATTCAACATGACTGTGTCCTGAGAAAAAGGAAAATTTGGACAAAAGTATACATGCACCTTGTGAAGATGAGATGAACAATGCTTCTACAAAGGAAGAAATGTTATATAATACAATTACGAGGTTCTAGGAAAGAAGCTTGAAACAGATTTTCCCTCTGTTCTAAAAAGGACCAACTTGTAAACAACTTGATCTCAAACTTTTAATCTCCCAACACTGGAGACAATACATTTCTGTTACTCAAGTTACACATTTATTTTATTGCAGTTACTCCAGTCCATTAAACAACAAATTATCAGAAGAAACTCAGCAGTCAGAATGCCACAGTCTCAATTTTTTTTTCTTTTGGGTCACACCTGGTGATGCACAGGGGTCACTCCTGGCTCTGCACTCAGAAATTACTGCTGGTGGTGTTCAGGGGACCATATGGGATACTGGGAATCAAACCAGGGTCAGTCATGTGCATGCCCTACCCAGTGTGCTATTGTTCCAGCCCCCAGTCTCAATTTTTTTACCAGCAGAAGTCAGAATATTCATTTCGAATATTAACTTCATTTTTTCACATGAATTCTTGTATTAGTCAGCTCCTACACCTCAAGCAACACAAGCCTAGAGACAATAATAATCTGATACCAGAAAGTCCATTCAACATGAAATGTTAGGGCAAAGAACTTAACTCCACAAATAAACTCTTCTTGAAAAGTAGCATCCTGGTTACCAGAGATCTAACGTGAGGAAACTTAATACAAGTATTTAAAATATCTAAGAAAACAATAATTTTCTAAATAAACTGCAGGGTAACTTCTAGTTATGGGCGAGAACTATATGAAAGAGGCATATGGGACCAGCATCATGTGAAATAAGTGTATACTCTTCCATTGGTCAGTCATGTGGACTTTTGTAAGGTACTTTTCCTTTCTACCTTAAGTAAAAATCTATTAAATATACATAATAGCAGTTTCAACCTACTTGGATTGTTCTGAGAAATAAAGGCATCAAGACATTTAAGCATAAAGAACAGTAGAACATAATAAGGATCTAGCACGTAGTCTTTATTACTCATTTAGAGTTCTCGATACAAATTTAGAAAAATGGCATCAGATTTCTTTTAGAATACAAATGATACACATTACTTTTCAAACACAATTATTTGATAAATTGCTAGTTCACTGGGCAGGTCTCAAGATTCAACTCAGGCTACACTTTCCAGGAGTGCTCACCATGAATCATGTTTCTTGGCGGCTTTCCACAGTTAGGTGTCTGGTTCTCAATTTTGCAAGTTCTGAAACTTCATTTAGTGGTAGAACAGAGAAAAAGGACATTCCTCTGATTTAGATGTATATTAAGCAAGAAAGATGATTATTTGGTACCCAAATTTAAAGTACAACGTTCTGGGCCAGAGGGATAATTCAAAGATTAAGGTGCTTGCCTTGTATTCCAGTTCAATCCCAGAATCACATAAACTCCCCTGAGCACCACCTGGAATTATCTGCAAGCATAAAACCAGAAATGAGTCCTGAACACAGCCAGGTGTATCTAAAAATTCAAAAATCAATAAACTGCAATATTCTCCTTGATAAATATTATTCTCTATATGCTATCAGAGTATTTTTCTTATTAGGCTCAAAGTTTAAGAGATGTTAGGCTATGATCTGATAGATATTACTAAGCACAGTTAAAGCACAGGAAATTTTTAGTAAATTCAAATATTTGATGGCATCAGTTTATGAAAAAGCAATGTTTTTATTATTTATTTATTTTGCTTTTTGGGTCATACCCAGTGATGCACTGAGGTTACTCCTAGTTCATGCACTCCGGTGCTTGGGGACCATATGGGATGCTGGGAATCGAACCCGAGTCGAAAGCATGCAAGGCAAACACCCTACCCGCTATGCTATCACTCCAGCCTGAAAAAGCAATGTTTTTATATTCACAATGCATCTATATCCCTGTCCTGGACCAAACCCTTCTCATTCTTAGATGAGCTTGCACAGAAATAAAACGTGCTTCTCTGTTTCAAACCAGGTATTCTCAACTCTTTCTCAGAGACACAGTTTTCTTATGACATTGAGAGCATTGAAAAGTTACAGCTGGATCTAGTCCATCCACTCCTGACTTAGGATTTGTATTTTTGTTCATTTGTTTGTTTTGTTTTGTTTTTAACTGCCTATATCTTCCTGAACTATTGGGTGGGTGGACTACTCTTTCTAGGTTAAGCCTAGAATGTCAAACGAATGCTAAATAATGTGGTATGGCCAGCTAAATTGCTCTGATCAGCAAATATTTATGTTTAATTATACAGTTTTGTATTTCAAAGGAAGACGGAATTTCCCTTTGTTCAGATCACTCCACCCAACACCCACCCTTCCAGTGTAGGCACTCCCAGTCTCTGCTTCCAAACAGCAGTGTGGTAGATGTCTGTGTGTGTGTGTGTGTGTGTGTGTGTGTGTGTGTGTGTGTGTGTGTGTGTGTGTGTTCCACATTGTCTCTTTTCCCTGTGGCCCAGACTTGGAAATAACTCTGAGCTTCCTTGCTCCCTGGTACTCTCTCTCTGTTTAGACATTTACTTTTTGTAACTCAGTTTTCTCTGGTAAATTCAGCTTAGTTCCTGTTACTCCAAATTGGCTGCCATTGCCCTACAGAGTACAGGCAATTTGCAAATAACTTTGTGTACACCTCCACATTTTGAACAGTGTAAGTTTTCTGTAGGTGTTAGTATAATGAACAGATCCACCACTTGAATATTTTGTAAATACCTTTTCTGCATCCAGGATTGACTCATCAAGCATTAAAGATAAGAAAGTGAGCTAGATATCCTTATAGAAACTTACAGTTTTAACTTTGGTTGAGCACTAAGAGTCATTAACATGCTTGTCTTAATTTTTTTTATTATTTAATTTTTTTTTATTGTAGGTTAGAGAATGTGTTTACAGTAGTGTTAACTTTTATGGTTCTGATATGCAACGTCTCTTACCACCACCAATGGGTTCATTGTCTCTGTGTTTTATTTATATTCATTACCTGCAAGGGACTGTATTGCTTAGTCATATACTGTTTGGATTTATCTTGCTCCTTAGCAGTCATGACCATCTTATCTTGAGTTTATGCTTAAAAGGTTAATACTGCTATTAGTTACTTGGCGACCTTTTCACTCTTTCCCTTCCCTGTATTATACCTTATACAGAATATTTACCCAGAAAGAATATTGCACGGGTGAATGAAATGTCCCCTTTGGTCAATTAACTGAATGTCTAATGTAGACAAATTATTTCCAATTTAATGTGATTTTTTCCCCAATTTTAAAACTAATTCTAGATCTGCAGAGATAATACAGCAGGTAGGGCATTTGTCTTGACACTGCCCACCTGGTTTCTATTTCCAGCACCACACAGGGTACCTTGAGCCCTGCCAGGAGTTATCCATCAGCACAGAGCCAGGAATAAGGACTGAGTAATGCCAGGTGTTATACCCTTCATTTTCCACCAAAAGAAATAAAACTAATTTTATATAGTGAAAGAAACCTAATGGAGTTGTAAGGATAAGTTAAACTACATGTGGTAGTTTTTTTGTTAATGTTATTTGTTCAGCTAGAACTAATAGAAAATCAATTGCCAGATACATAGGACATTCTGGTTAACAAGTGGGAAACCTAGGGTTTAATCGACACTTTGACTCTTGGGTTTTTTTTTTTTTTTTGCTTTTTGGGTCACACCCGGCGATGCACAGGGGTTACTCCTGGCTCATGCTCTCAGGAATCACTCCTGGCGGTGCTCAGGGGACCATATGGGATGCTGGGAATCAACCCAGGTCAACCGCATGCAAGGAAAATGCCCTACCCACTGTGCTATCGCTCCAGCCCCTGACTCTTGGTTTTATCCCCTCAGCAACTTATTTATAACAAACCCATAACAGACATACACTGTACCTGTTAAAGACATTAGGCAAAAAAATAATAATTTCTTCTGCAATGACATAAGAAACATTAAACTGGACATTGTTCCTCAGAATGGTTAGGAATTCCAAGTCATATTCTGACTTCATGATTCTTTATTATGAAAACAACACATGTTATAAAAATAACATATAACACCATACATTTGTAGGGATTATGGTGCAAAACCATTTCTAGACAACACAGGGGTTCCTGTGTATGAGAGTAACTTCCTTCCTGTGCTCTAGTTTTATGAATAAAAGGATAACAATTACATGTTATATATTAAACTTATGAATAAGAACTCTTCCTATATAATCACCATAACTTGGCTAAGTTCATTCTTATATTAAACTTAACTCAGTTTATCATGCTGAAGGGAAAGTACTTTGCCCAAGTCAGGTCAAAGGCTTCTACTAACAATGCTGAGTGATGAAAAAAAGGTAGGTTTTACCAGTTAGCCTTAGAAAATATATGGCAGACTACTATGAAATGCTTGTGGCATGTCATCTGCTTCAAAGTGAAGGATCTGGCAGTGAACCGAAGTATTCATTCCAACTCCAACTCTTATCTGCCCTGTGATCTTGAACAAGGTACTGGCCTTTCTGTCTTAGTTTTTTCCTTGTTAAAATGGACCTAAAAGTAGATTTACTTCAGAGCATTGCTCTGAGAATGAATTAAGCTACTGCATACAATGGTGTTCCATAGTGTCTGGCACATTCTATACTTAGCTCAGTAAATATTAGCTATTCATATAATGCATGAGAACCAGTATTGCAAAATCTGTTTCTGAACTGGATAAAAATGATAAACATGCTTATAAGGACATATAAATACATATGGAGAGAAGAAACTTGTATTATACAGAACATATTTTTACTAAATTTACAAAAATGGTACTTCTTGTTTTTTTCAATATGTAACCTTTATATTTTTGGAGATATTTTGGTAAAGGCAGTGTCAAAAGTTATAATAATAAAGGCCCTGTATGTATGCATACTTATGGTTATAAAGGCATTTTGCTTCCCAACAGCTCTGTGTAATAGATAGATAACACTTCTTTGTCTTGTAGCAGAGAAACAATGATTGAACAATAAAATTAAGGGCCAGAGACATAGTACAGGATGCAAGGTGTTTGTCTTGCATGATGCTGACCCCAGTTTGATGCATGGCACTGTACATGGTTCCCTAAGCACCACCAGGTGTGACCCTCGAGGTGAGCCAGGAATAGTCTGGAGCACAGCTGGATGTGGTCAAAAACCAAAAACACAAAAGAAAAAGAAGAGAAAGAAATAAGAAAAGGAAGGGGAAAAAAAGAGAAGAGAAAAGAAAGAAAAGAAAAAAGAAAAGAAAAGAAAAAGACAATATTTCAAAGAGACAGAACTGGGGTTTAAACATTGGTGTTTTGATTTGTTTCAGTTCCTGAGTTTTCTTGTATGGAATGTAAGATGATTTACACACTTATCACAACCAGTGAATTGACATAAATATTCCATTTAAATTGCATTGCCTTGAAAATGTAGTCACTCTGCTTAGCTTACTCTACTAAAATACTTGTAGTGTTAAATTTAAATTTTATGATGATGCACGAATCACTTAGAGTCAAAGCCTGATTTCCCTTATAATTGAAAGATAGAATAACCTTATTATTTTCATCATTATTTAAAATTTAAACTATGATACAAATACAGAGAACATGTATCATTAGTTTATTGTCACATTAGCATACCAAGAGAAAGTTAGAATTTTGTGCTTTAAAAAAATAGTTGTTGGACATAAATAACATACAATTTAGTACATAATTGTGAGATTTTTTCAGATTTGATATAAATAAAAAATTAAAGCCAATCAAATAATTGATGCTGAAGCACAGGAAGAAGCAAAATATGGGGGAAACCATTACGTTAAAATTTGAAGAAATGGTATATAATCTGAAAGTATGCACATTGCATCTTACATATATAGTCTAGGTGCCTTTCTATCTGAAGAAATATGTGGGTAGTAAATAGCTTAGATATTCACCTGCTTTATGGAAAAGGTGTGAACCAAATGATTTCAAGTTACTTTTTAGTTCTAGCTCTGTGACATTTCAATGGCTTTAGCAGCATCATATTATTTGGTGAACTTTATTAAAAAAGAAATCAAGTTTTACATTCAAAGTGGATGAGATCTAAAAACTTTTTCAAAGGTTATTTAGTACTAGAACTACTCTAATGAGCACTTGCTTTTTCAGTGATCATTATTTCAATGCCATTTACTTTTTAAAAACTGGGAATGTCATCATTTATTTTATGTATCTTTTAAATAACAATGACAGTCCCAAAAAGCTTCAAGAGGCTCATAGTATATGTTATTAAATGAGGACATACAAATACTACATTATATCCAACTAGATACAGAAATTATAACCATGAATTTATGTGCTTTTATTTCCTCCTTTTATCAGACAATATAATGATACTTCAACCTTAGAAAAGAATAAAGACTCTTAATCCAAATGTTTTACTTTTTATTAATTATGTTAGTCTTTATTTACATTTTTTTAATTTAGTTTTTATTTAGATCCCCTCCCCCAAGCAGAGCCAGTTGAAGACCTCCGGAACCCAGCCACAGCCATGCTCAAGACCACTTTCCACAAATTCATATAAGGTTCATGCATGAAGGAACCAGCAGAGGAACCCAGGTATGCAGGACCCGGGGCCAAGATTTCCTAGGCTGCTCAGATCGGGACTGGGCCTCTTCCATCCAGACCCTCATTTTCCAGTGGTTGGTCAGTCACACCCAGAAACTGCCCCGGATGTCATGTAATCCCATCAACAGCCAACATCCAGAGACTATAAAACCAAGCTCCTGGAAGCGTGAGGCTGCATTGCCTAGTTCTCCCTGTTGGAGTACCTGACAAGCTACTGAGAATCTATTGCCTTCATGGGAGGGTCTAGCAAGCTCCTCGTGGTGTATTCATATCTCAAGTACAATAACAGATATATACTTACCTCTCAGAGAACCAGCAAGCTACCAAGAGTATCCCACCAGCATGGCAGAGCCTGGCAAGCTACCTGTGGCGTATTTGATATGCCAAAAACAATAATGATAGGTCTCATTCCCCTGACCCTGAAAGAGCCTTCAATCGTTGGGAAAGACAAGTAAGGAGAGGCTGCTAAAATCTCAGGGCTGAGTGTAATTAGAGATGTTACTGGCAGTGAACAATGGGATAACAGTGACATATTTTTATTGTTTTTTGTTTGTTGTTGCAGTTATGAGGATCAAACTCAATGTCTCACATGTACAAGATGTTTTATTGTGGAATTGCATCCTCATTTTGTTGAGGTTTTTAAAGTTCCTGACACTTTCTCAGTCATTGAAAATAAGTCCATTAACAAAACAGAAAAATAAAATTCCTTCTTCATGGCACGTGCATTCTATATGGACACACCAATAAAAGACACAATAAACAAGACAAATTGGGGACTGCAGAGATAGTACAGTGGGTAGGGCATTTGCTTTGCATGCAACTGATCAGGGTTTGATCCCTAGCATCTGAATCAGAGCCAGGAGTTACTCTGGAGCATCACAGGGTGTGGCCCCCACTCAAAAAAATAGATGAAAGAAAAAGAAGACAAACTACATGTTGTTGTCGTGGAGAAACAATATACCAGGGTAAGGGGTTAAAAGAAACTGAAATCGTACCTAGGGTGATGAGGTATGTCTCTCAGAGGAAATGACAGTTGAGGCAAAAGCTGCTCCTTGTCAGTGTTGTAACATTTTTATATGGAGAATATCAAATATCAAAGTCCCAGGTGTGAAAGCTGCTTTCTCTTTGCTTTTCTATCCTGTCCCTTTCTCTTTCCCTCCCTCCCTTCCTTCCTTCCTTCCTTCCTTCCTTCCTTCCTTCCTTCCTTCCTTCCTTCCTTCCTTCCTTCCTTCCTTCCTTCCTTCCTTCCTTCCTCCATTTTTCCTTCATTCTTCTCTTCTCCCTTGCCCTTTCCCTCCCTTTTTCTCTCTCTTACCTTCTTTCTTTCTTTCTTTTTTTTTTTTCTTTTTGGGTCACACCCGGCGATGCACAGGGGTTATTCCTGGCTCTACACTTAGGAATCACTCCTGGCGGTGCTCAGGGGACCATATGGGATGCTGGGAATCGAACCCGGGTCGGCTGTGTGCAAGGCAAATGCCCTACCTGCTATGCTATCACTCCAGTCTTTCTTTCTTTCTTTCTTTCTTTCTTTCTTTCTTTCTTTCTTTCTTTCTTTCTTTCTTTCTTTCTTTCTTTCTTTCTTTCTTTCTTTCTTTCTTTCTTTCTTTCTTTCTTTCTTTCTTTCTTTCTTTCTTTCTTTCTTTCTGTCTCTCTTTCTTTCTCTCTTTCTCTCTCTTTCTTTCTTTCTTTCTTTCTTTCTTTCTTTCTTTCTTTCTTTCTTTCTTTCTTTCTTTCTTTCTTTCTTTCTTTCTTTCTTTCTCTTTCTTAAAGATATGGAAAGATTAGGAAGATTAGAAAAAGAAAAAGAAGAAGAAGACAAACTATATGTTGATGTCATGGAGAAACAATATACCAGGGTAAGGGGTTATGGCAAATTTCTTGGCTTTTGCTCTGAGAGAGATAGAAAGTCACTGGTAGACTTAAAACAGAAGAATGACTTGATTTTACTTACCAGGACCAGTCTGGCTGCTAAGTTGAGAATAGAGGGAATGAGAAGACAGGAAGCAAAGTGAAGAAATTATTTCAATAGGTAACAGAGGCTGCAGCCAAGAAGGTAATAGCGACGATGTTGAGAAGTGGTTACACTCAGGATATTTGGCAACTTAAAATGCCATTTCTTTCAATTTTTCAGCGAAAATAGGAGCTCAGAATTCAGCTATTTTTTGTTGTTCTTAATGACTTTAAGTTTACACACATGTCATAGAAAGCCCCTTCCTGATTGGTCTCATCGGCATCCCTTCAGCAACTCCATTTATTTTCTATTCTGCTTTACTATTTTATTCTTGACCTCTTTTGTCGGTTTTGCTTATGCACTTATTTGTGGTTGCATTACTCAGAGTCACTCCCATTAGTATTCAGGGGCCTATGGGTACCTAGGATAGAATCCAGACCTCCCACATGCAAAGCATGCACACTAGGCCATTGAATGTTACTTGTCTTTTAAAATTGTCATTATCCTCAATAAGTGCTAGTTGTTTTTATTGTTGCTGGTGTGTGTGTGTGTGTGTGTGTGTGTGTGTATGTGCCACTCACAGTGGTGGCCCAAGGACTCTGTAGTGCCAGGAATTGAAACTAAGGCTTAAGGCTTCTGCATGCAAAGCATGCTCTCCAGTTCTTTGAGTCATCTCCCTGGCCAAGAACTAGTTTGAAGAGAAAGAATGTGAAATTTGCATTATGAGAAATGGACTTTGGTCTCTTATCTTCCATTAATCTCTCCTTTAAAACGTACTGAAGTGTCTTTATAGAGAAGTGAGCATAAGACACAATTTTGAATCAAGTCAGAAATTTATTTGGGTCTCTGGTCAAATTGTTTGCTTTTGGTTAATCAAAACCTATGACTATTTTGCTCAAAACAACACTGAGAGTGTGAAGACAACTGTAGTCTTCATTTTTAAGGTTTACTGAATGTTTGAAACTCATTGTAAGTATATTTGAAATCCAAGAAATTCTAGAATACAAAATTGTGAGTTGATCTGCCAAATATCTGAGTTAATTCCAAATCCCATCACATGCGAAATAATTATTTTGTTACTTAAAGTAACATCTGACATCCTAACAAATGCCAGTTTGATCACAAGATGATCTGGTACCAATGAGGGACAATAAAATTTGTGACTCAATAAAGTGTATTTCTGCCAGTTTTATGGCTCAAAATATCATCTAGTAATACTAAGTAAGTAAAAACTCCATCATACCCCCTATTTGCTTTTAGTTTCAGCTGCATAATTTTACAATTTAAAAGCTTGGTCAATAGAAACTGTCAAGAGAAATAAGACCAAAACCAATTTTATTTCATTTAGCATCTATTGATCATACTTCGAGCTGTTTAAGTCTTTCTCGCTGAAGCCTCCATAAAGTCATTTATGCCTCAAAAAGAGTTAGAAATTGATATATAAGCAGAAGGGGATAACTAGAGAACTATTAATAGAACATTTAGATCTCATTTTTCCTCATTACATTTCCTGGAATGTTAGTGTAGGAGTCTTAAATGCCACAGGTTTATCCTTCTGGGATTTTTTTTTCTTCCAGATTATTCAACTGATGCTGAAAAGAATTTGAGATAGCAAGACTCCCTCTTGCCTATTCTTTCTATCCAGTGTTAATTGGGATTCTAGGTCCTTCAAAAGGAAAAAAAATGCATGGGGCTTCTACTTTTCATGGGTAAAAAAGGTATTTATCTGTTGTTGGAGCTATTCAGAGATTATTTGTTGACAAGTAATCTACATAATCTATATGTTGAGTGTTTTCTGATACCAAAGATCATTTTTAAAATTGTATTTCTGTCTCATTTATCTTTACAACAGTCCGTTAAGGCATGCATTATTACTTATATATTATACATGAGAAAACTGATGTTTAGAGAGATGAAGCATGGAACTGGGTACCTCAGGCAGAAAGGTGACTCAAAGAACCGGGCATGTGCTTTGCATGCAGGAGACCTGGGTTCAGTCCTTGCCATTATATATTGCCCCCTTGCACCAAGAATGATCCCTGGGCAGAGAATCAGAAGTGGGTCCTTGAACACTGTCAGGTATACACCCCCTCTCCCCTAAAAACAAATCCCCAAAATGTATTTATTTGGGGAGAAGGAGATCCCAGTTGGTGCTCAGGTGGCCCCCTACAGATTCTCTGCTGGCAAGGCAAGAGGTTCCGTACAAGAACTTGTTTTGTGAAGCTGTTCTGGCCCTGCTCTGGTTCTGCGCTGCCTGGACACCAAGGTCACTCCAGCGGTGCTGTGGCTGGGACCCTCCAGGGTCACACCTGATGATGCTTGGGAGACTATGTGGTGTCAGGGACTGAACCAGGGCAGGGTGCATAAGCCCTAACCACTGCACTATCTCTGACCCTTGTACCAAAGTTCATTGTGCTTTTTAGGAAGGTGCCTCAATGGTAGAGTACATGCCTTGCACACGAAGAACTTGAGTTTGATTTCTTTCTTCCCTCCCTCCCTCTTTCCCTCTCTCACTTCTTCCTTCCCCTTTTCATCTCTCCTCTCTTCCTCCCTTGCTTTTATTTTTTCTTTCAGTTTTTGGGTCACACCCAGCAGTGCTCAGGGATTACTCATTGCTCTGTGGTCAGGGATCATTCCTGGTGGGTTCTGGGGATCATATGGGGGTTTGAACTTGGGTCAGCCACATGCAAAACAAACACTCTACTGATTTCCCTATAGCTCTGGCCCCTTGCTTGCTTTATTTTTCTTGCTCTCTGTCTCTGTCTCTCTGCCTGACTCTCTTTGTCTTTGTCTGTCTCTCTCTGTATGTTTCTGTTCTATGTCTCTGTCCTGTCTCTGTCTCTGTTTCTATCTGTCTGTCTGTCTGTCAGTCTCTCTCTCTCTCTCTCTCTCTCTCTCTCTCTCTCTCTCTCTCTTTCTCTCCCTCCTATACAGAGTCATGCTCAGTGCTTACTCTTGGCTCTGCGCCGAGAGATCATTCATGATAGTGCCAGGTGTATGTGTAGAGAGACATTCCTAGTATTTTATTAAATAAACCAGGGTTTGCAGAAAAATGTTTTAATAATAATTATAATATTTAAAACAAATAGCGTTTAATTCAGAGCTTGATCTAAGTGATTAACAGAGACAGTGCTTAGAGGTGATTTGGATGAATTAATATGTTGAGTGTTTTCTAGACATCAAAAATCATTTTAATGATCATATTTGTAGCAATCCACTGAGATAAGCATTATTACTTATATATTTTATATGAGAAAATTGATGCTTAGAGAGATTAAGCATCAATTGCCCCAATTCATAAAGGTAACAAATGCTAAGACTTGATTTTGTATGAGCTGACTTAAAGCCCATGACTTTATATACTTAGGGCTCTATTTCTTTTTAAATGCAGATATAGGGGCAGAGAGATTGAACAGATAGTAGAGTGTTTGCCTTACATGTGGCCAACCTGGATTTGATCAGTGGCACTTCAGATGATTCCCCCAAGCACCATGAAGGAGTGATCTCTGAGCACAGAACCAGCGTAAACTCTGGGCTGGGTGTGGCCCTAAAACCAAGCAACCAAATAAAGGCTGTAGACATTGAAGACATTCTAAAAAAAACAGTTAACAAACTATTAACAATGATAAATTATGTTTTTCTCTTTTTGTCTCATATCTCATATTTTCAAATGACTGTATATTTTTTCTGAAATAAAGTCTACATGATAAACAAAACCCCTCTGTTTTTTAAATATATATATATTTTTGAATCACCATGAGATACAGTTACAAAGGTTTCATGATCAAGTTTCAGTCATATAATGATTGAACACCCATCCTTCCACCAGTGAGCATTTTCTATCACCAATGTTTCCAGTATCCCTCCTGCCATCCCACCCCATCCCACCCATGCCTCTGTGGCAGGCACCTTCCTTTACTCTCTCTACTTTGGGGCAATATGGTTTGCAATACAGATACTGAGAGGCCATTGTGTTTGGTCCTTAGTCTACTTTCAGCACACATCTCCCATCCCGAGCGATCTCTCCAGCCATTACTGACTTAATGGTCCCTTCTCCATTCCAACTGCCTTCTCCCCCAGCATCTGAGGCAGGCTTCCAAACCATAGAGCGATTTTCCTGGCCCTTATCTCTACTGTCCTTAGGTATTAGTCTCATTTTATGTTATTTTATATTCCACAAATGAGTGCAGTCATTTCACATCTGTCCATTTCTTTCTGACTCATTTCAGTTAGCATGATACTCTCCATTTCCATTCACTTACAAGAAAATTTCATGACTTCATCTTAAAAAACCTCTTTAGTTGGTCTCATCACCAACAGAGAGGTCTTTTGTGGGTATTTTTCTTTCCAGAACAACAGGAATAATACTCTAACATACTCTATAAAACTTAAATCTATTTTTTCTCTTTTCCATTTATAGTTATTTTTACAGTATCGTTCTTTCCTCCTTGACCACATCAAAGAATATATTCTATTCACCTTCATGTTTTGGGGACTAAATTGAAAAAGAAAATTTAATGTAGCGAAAATCACTGTTTACCATTACATTTTTCTTTGCCCTTTTTCCTGTGCAGTAAATATTCTGTGTTTGTACCTAGTCGCTGCCATGGCCAAATGAATCTCCATTGCCCTTTATCCCCTACTGCTAAGAGCAGTAGCCACTAAGTGTGAAAATCAAAACAAAGCACTTTCCCATCTCCCCAATGGAGTAAAAGCAGTGAAGCCCAAATAATGCTTAGTTACCAAAAGCCACGCCAGGTGTCTAATCGAAAGGGTATTGATTTTAGCTAGTAAATAGCCCTTAATATAGTTGGAACCTGGGTTGAATATGCAGCCTGGTAATTAGCTAATAAAGCAAACAAGGGCTAGAGAGAACGTGGCGCAGTTGGATAAGCAGCAGCCTGTTATCCAGGAAGCTTGCTTAGGTCTAATACCCCCTCATACAGGGGACTCAAGTCACCTTTAGGACTCCATGAATAGCGTTTTCAGCAATTAAATAAGGAAGAAACTATCAAGCTATCATAGAGTGTGAGATATAACTAAAAGCTGTTGTAAATGTTTGGCAAATATTACATGCAATGGAAATGCTTCCTGAAGACAGATGTTGCAATTTAATAATCTTAAGTGGAAGGTTTAATAACTATTTTAGATCATTAGGATAATGTTTAGTGCCCTGGGATAGTTATTAAACAATTCTCAGCTTGTTAAATTATCTGATACTTCAGAGAAATCCATAGCTTGATTAATTCTTACATTATCCTACAACTGCAGAGTGCAGAGGCCAGTTGGTATGGGGACTTGGGGGAGGGGGGTCGCTCAAAAGTGGGAAAAGGATCAAGTTTACCAAATGTCACTTTAAGTATTAAGAAATTCAGGATGGTGACCCAGAGAGCTAAGGAAAAGAGTTAAGTATAAGCAAAACCCTGAAAACAGATGATACATTAAGAAAGACCTAAAAGTCAGCTTTAGCATTCAAGGCATTGTATCAGGCCCACATAGAGGCTTTGTGGCTGTTTTTTAAAACAGCTTTCTTTAAAAGACAAGACAAACGCCTCAGTACTTGGCGTTAAATATGGCACTCATGCATAGCGCCTATCTTTACCCTCAAATAGATTAAGAAAAGTGTGTCTATCCGACGAAGAGATTTTATACATTCACAATTACAAAGTAGCATTTCATTTATATTGAATGTTATATATCTGAGAAGGTGGGTTCATTTGTTAAAATCCATAGAGATTTTTACTACAATCCTTTACTTATTAATGCATCACTTAAGCAGTAGCTATAACATCATATTTTCTAACATAAAGTCAATATTCCCTTTCTTCTCTTGAAGAAGATAGCTTCTATTGAAACTGAATAGAAAGATGTGAGGGGAGAGAAAGAGAGAAGTATGTGTTTAAGAGAGAACAGAGGCATCTCCAGAGTAGGAAAAGCCAAGGGAAAAAAAAAAGAAAGAAAGACTAGCAAGCAAGATATGTGTTTAAGGGAGAATATAGACTTGAAGAGCAAGAGACGTAAAACACACTTTTATAAGTAAATAGGTCTATTCGGATTCTTGCCTTAAATTTTACTTCACCCATACTAAATTTTGCATTTGTAGGATTTATCTATTTCATGTAAGTTTTAAGTGCATTTGTATAGAATTATTTATAATATTTATTTTTTAATTTTATACCTTTAAAATATACATTTGCAAATTTTTGTATTTTAGCAATCTATCATTGATTTGCAGTTTTGTGGATCTCCAGAAAATTAGCTCTATTCACTAATGTGTGTAGTTATAACCATCTCTCACCACCTCCATGATAAGACAGAGAGATTGAGAGAGAGGGAGGGGGGGAGAGAGGGAGAGAGAGAGATTTGTTCTAAATATGGTACAAAAAAAGAAACATAGTAAAGGAAAAACAAGTGGTCGTCAGAACTGAAGATTTTTTCTACAGAACCAAGCTTACATGGCAGGGGATGGGAGACAGTTGGGAGGGGTCCTAGGACACTGGTGGAGGGAAGCAGGTTCTCTGGTGGTGGAATCAAAGATGTGGTACTATTTCCATGAAAAGTGTAGCTAACAGTACAATAAATCCCGGTAGCAATGTAGCTAGAACAACTGTTGTCCCGTTGTTCATCGATTTGCTCGAGCAGGCACCAGTAATGACTCCAAGTGAGAGTTGTTACTGTTTTTGGCATATCGAATGCTCCATGGGTACCTTGCCAGGCTCAGCAGTGCAGGCAGGATATTCTGGGTAGCTTGCTGGGCTCTCTGAGAGGAACAGAGGAATCGAACCCTGGTAGGCCATGTGCAAGGCAAATGCCTTACCCGCTGTGCCATTGCTCCAACCCAATAAATCGCGGTAGCTCAATAAAAATAAAATTGGTGTTTTTAGGGGCTGGAGTGATAACACAGTGGGTAGGGCGTTTGCCTTGTGCACGGCTGACCCAGGTTTGATTCCCTGCATCCCATATGGTCCCTGGAGCACTGCCAGGAGTGATTCCTGAGTGCAAAGCCAAGAGTAACTCCTGTGCATTGCCGGGTGTAAGCAAAAATAAAAACAAAACAAAACAAAAAAACAACTAATGTTTTTAAATGAAATGGATTGGTGATATTTTCTTTTCTTTTAAAATTAGGATCTCACCTATGGTGCTCCAGAGCCCAGTTGATGCTCAGTGCCAGGATTTGTAAGCATGACCATACCGAGTGCTGAAGGCCTGAAGGGCCACCACCGAAACTAATATTTTCTTAAGAAAAATCAATGTTTTGTGAAAAGTTTTCAGATTTTTGGTTTCTTTTGAAAATTCAGAGTATCCTTTAAAATAATTTCCCCATCATAGTGTTGAATAAAGTTTTCACCTCTTGTTTTTCCTGTGGTTTCTATTATGAAAATAAGATGACTGACTAAAAAGTACAAATAAAAATAAACATTCCTTCTTTTTATATCTTTTTATATTCAATTTTTAAAATTGTTATAATGTTTTGCTATATTGATTACATGTTATTCTCTATCTATATATTTATATTTTTGTTAAAACCATCTTAAAGCAGTTTTATTTGTCCTTCCTTATTTAGCATACATTTCTAGACAAGATAATTTTCTACATAACCACAATGCTATTATCACACTGAAAAATACATTTATTGTAATTGTCATTTATCTTTATATAGTCCACATCCAAATTTTCTCATTGTCTCCAAAATATCTTTTAACATTCACTCTTTTTTCAAGTGAGGGTCTAATTTTAAACACACTCATTACATTACTTCCAGTCACTTTTACTCCAGATAGGCTCTCCCTCTGCTTCCCTTTTCTTTTCTTCCAGACATTGTCTGTAGAACTAAAATCTAAAGACTTGATTAATTCAGATTAAACATGTGAGACAAAAAGTAATTCAGTGGGGTTCATATTACATCACACAAAAATATATCACCTAATGACTAGCTTTTCCTAGTTGGTGACACAAAATTTGATCATCTGATTAAGGTACTGGACTAACCACTTTGGGTCTTTTTGGTTTTGGACCACACCCAGCAGTGCTCAGGGGGTTACTCCTGGCTCAGTGATTGGACGGTGGCTTGAGAGCCTCCCATTTGCAAAGTATGCGCTTAGGCCTTTGAGTCATCTCTCTGGCTCAAAGGGCTAAACACTATAGATGTGCATGTTCTCTCCATTCTAGCTCATATGTATCCTACTAGATTTCATTGTTTGTCTTCCCTGGGCAGCATGTGTAAAGTTCGACCTAAAGTATGTCACCTGCTACAATGCGTGATAAGAGCAAACACTACCACCTCCCTGGAACAATACACAATTCCTGGCATGTGATGCATGAGTCCCCAAAGTCTCTGATAGACTAGAGCTAGAAAAAGCCTTAGAAAACCTGAAAGCGGGGCTAGAGTGAAAGGACAGTGGGTAGGGCTTTTGCTTTGCATGCAGCTGAACCAAGTTATGTCTCCAGCATCTTATTTGACCCCCAGGCCTGCCAGGAGTGGGCCCTGAGCACAGAAGAGTGTGGCCCTCAAATGAACAAAAAGACCTGAGAGGAAGTAAGGTGGGGAAAATATTAAAAGCCACACTCTATCTCTGAGCTATAGGTGTTCTGAGAAACGATTTGCTGTTTATTTTTTTAATTTAATTTAATTTATTTATTTATTTTGCTTTTTGGGTCACACCTGGCTCTGCACAGGGGTTATTCCTGGCTCTGCACTGAGGAATTACTCCTGATGGTGTTCAGGGGACCATATGGGATGCTAGGAATCGAACCCGGGTCAGCCGTGTGCAAGGCAAACGCCCTACCTGCTGTGCTATTGCTCCAGCCCCACAATTTGCTCTTTAGATACATCCTGCAGACAGCAGAGACTAGGGAATAATGGTTCTTTCTTTCAACAGCATAGAGATGAATGATCCCAAGAGAGAAACTGGGAGGAAGAATGAATTTTGAGTGTTTTGGAAGTCAAGGGCTTTGGTTACGAGAGGCTCACTCTTTTTTTTGTTTTGTTTTGTTCTGTTTTGTTTAGTTTTTCTTTGGTGGTGGGGATTGAACCCAAAGCCCCTCCCACAAGTGGGTGCTCCACAGCCCAGCCATATACTGGGCACCTTCACATTTATGAAGGACCATTGCTGTTCATGTTCGTGTCACAGGTTGGGTTTTCTGAAGGCAGATATTAAAAATATGGCATTCATGTTATTTATTAGGGCTATTTATGGAGGGAAGAAAATGGGGGCAGGTTGGGCTGAGAAAGAAGCTGAAAGAGATGCAGGTCCAAAGCCTCTGTCAAGTTCTTCAGAATTTTCTCCCAGTCCCCTAGCTTACATTTCTGCTTCACTCAGGCACAAATGTAGTCACAGCACTGGTCTAGTCTCAAAAAGAAATAACCTCAAGTGAGGCAGTTTCATGTAGTAGAGGCAAATTCTGGAGCTGGCAGAGCTAGACCCACTTGCTGGAGATGCTTTCAGCTACTAAAGTAAGTTCTGTTTAAAGGAGGGTTTGCGTGGCATAGCAATCTATTTACCACAGACCCTAAATTTAAACTCTAAAAGTACAAAATTCACTCTTATCTCTAAATGAAATATGTGGACAGTTACAGATACTTTTCCTTAGCTGGCTGATTCTATTATTCATGCTATTTTACAGTTTTTTTCATTCTCTCTCTCTCTCTCTCTCTCTCTCTCTCTCTGTGTGTGTGTGTGTGTGTGTGTGTGTGTGTGTGTGTGTGTGTGTGAACACAAATTCTGGTGCTCAGTTCAGTACTTGGGAGTCACTCCTGGCTTTGCTTCAGGGACCACGTGAGATGGAACCAAAGCATATACTTGAGCCCTTTGTGTTATCTCCCAGACCTAGAGCCTGGAAATTTCTCTCCCTCCCACCCTCCTGTCTTCCCTCTCTCTCTCTCTCTCTCCCTCCCATCTCCCTGCCTTCCTCCCTCCTTCCCTCCCTCCTGCCTTCTCCCCTCTTTCCCTCCATCCCTCCTGCCTTCCCTCCCTCTTACCCTTTCTTCCTTCCTTCCTGGATTGAACTCAGGCACTCATATTTACAAGGCCAGCACTCTTGCCCTGAACTACAACCTTAGTCCCCACATTTCTTTACTTATTTATTTTAAAAATGCATATAAAATTAAATGGCCTGGGCATGTCAAATTCTGGAGACTGCTATTCATATAAGGTAGATTGAAATTCCTATAAGATAGAAAAAAACTCATGTCAAAATTTTTGTGCCAGAGATTGAACCCAAGGTTTTTGTTTTGTTTTGTTTTTGTTTTTTTAATTTTATTGAATTACCCTGAGATAGTTATAAGCTTTCATGTTTGGGTTACAATCACACAATGATCAAACACCCATCCCTCCACCAGTGCACATTCCCCACCATCAATATCCCTAGTATCCCCCCCCCCTTTCCCACCCTCCTCCTGCCTCCATGGCAGACAATACTCCCCATACCTCTCTCTCTACTTTTGGGCATTATGGCTTGCAACACAGACACTGAGAGGCTGTCATTTTGGTCCATTATCTACTTTCGGCAAGTATCTCCCATCCCGACTGACTCTTCCAGACATAATTTTCTTAGTGATCCCTTCTCTAATCCAAGATTTGATATGAAGAATATATGTATCTACATCTCCAGTGCCCCCCCATACTGAGCTGATTTGTGTGTTTATAAGTTGCTTTTTCATCCTGAACAAAAAAATATATCCTACAGGGCTAGGGAGGTTTTTTGAAGGACTAGAGAGCATGCTTTGCATGCAGGAGCAGCAAGTTTAATACCTGGCACCACATGGTCATGTCTCTCCACCCTGCCCCCCAGGCGCACACTCTAGTAATTCCTGGAGCAGACCCCAAGCTCTGAGCTAGCTGTGACCCTAGAACCAAATACATAAAGATAGGTAGAGATAGAGACAGAAAAGCAGAAATAGAGAGATACGAACAGAGATCGAGATATATCTTCTATGAATTTTTATGATATTCTGAAGATCTAGCTGGAGGTAACAGGACAAATTGTGGCTGGAGAGACAATATAGGGCTTAAAGCACTTCCCTTGCATGCTGCTGACTTCTGTTCTATCTCTGGAACAACATGATCTTGTGTGGCCCAAACCTCCTCCTACCCACAGAAAAGATAAAATAGATTGGCATTATTGCCAAAGGGAAATAAATGGAGTCTATATCAGTTCCTATAACAAATGTGGTTGCTGTATAAAATAGAAAATTTTATGGTTGAAGCAAAATTTCCTCCACGTTTGACTCTTGATATTTTCATAAGTGTAAATTTGCTAGGAAAATAAATTTTATTGCCCTGAAATCAGTTTCTAGCTCGCTATTATATTATGTACCCCATGTTGTCTCATTTCTCAGAAACAATGGGTAGGAAGGAAGAGGTTGTAGGTGGGTAGGAAGAGATGAGGTTGTCTGTTTACATATGACCTAGAAAGTGGCAATATAAATTATTTTTCCTTACATTGGCATATTTCTCCTTGATTGATGTGACACTGGCCATTCTGTCCTTCTGTTCTGTTTCAATAACTAATTCCAGTGTGTAATCCAAAGAAAACAAGGCATAATCTCTGATTTTCTTTCACTTTTCTGTTTTATATATTTCTGCTGATAAAGGAGGAATAACAGAGGTTCACTTTGGAGGCCAAGTTATATGCCGAGGGAGAAGCACGTGCTATTCTCTGGCCTGTGTGCCCCATGCGGAAAGGGCCTCCTCTTGGCTCGGCAGAAAATAGGCCAATGTCCACGTGTTTTCAGGCTGCTGAATTAACACACAACGTTCTCATTTTAAAACTCATCATGCACAGACATAAATCTGCTCAGTGCTCTTATTGTTCGATTCTCGCTGTTCAGATGTATTCCCTTTTCTTAAAACCACTTTTGAGATTGCAAACAGCGGTCCCATTTATTTTAAGCATTTACTGCTGAGATTTCAACCATCTCCAGGTTATATAACAGGTATTCAGATGTGGAACTGAACAAATTTCCAGTTTCTCAGGCTGTTTACCTTCAGCTCCATTGCCTCTTCCACTGAATCATAACTAGATTTACACTGAAGAACCCAATTATCCATTTTGTTTCAGCTTCCACTTCAGCACCTAATGCTTATTCATGTTCTCTGCATGAGTTTCTTGGGACAGTTTTGCTTATCCACTACCTTCTTGCGGCTATTAATGAGGAGGCTCTGTTCCAGAGACAACAGTGTTCAATTTACATCATCAACATTTGCAAAAGCTCTTTTTTAGTACTATCCCAGGGCCGGAGGGAGGGCATGCCTGCCTAAGAAGGATTTCACATTTCCTTTACCTGCAAGACCCTTAAATCTAAGGAAGTTTATATTGATGCTTTAAATTTTTATCTTAAATATACTTTCCCAGATTCTTCTAAAGCAGAAATAAATCTCGGAGTGCCCACTTAAATTATATTTGGTATTTTTATTTCATCTTTTCAAGGATCATATATTTTTACCTCATTCTTGATCCTAACTCTTTGAAAATCACTGATGTGGGAAATTCTTTCCTCTGGATATTTTCAGATGTCTCTAATTCTGCTTTTAAGAGTTCAGCTAACAAGTACATGGAGATCTACAGAATGAGCTGTTCCAATCCTAATGCCCCAAAGTCACTGATCTATCTAGCCAGCTCAATAGTTTGTCTACAAGTTTTCCTGAAGAATATTATCAATCCTTTAGAAACTCTAGACAAGACTTTCTTCTTTTTATAACTCATAAACTTTGAGATTTTGTTTAATTTTTGGTTATACTTTCAGTGTTTGCAACTGTGGTCAGATTATAAGTGGGTATGGCAATTCCTAAATAAAGCAATATAATTAATAGAAGATATATGTGAATAATGCCAGCAACTAAATCTTTGAACAAGGGTGTCTTGATGAAGAGATAAAATGTCTGAAATTTAGGGGAGGGACCTGACATTAATAACACTTTTATTGACAATTTACATGTTAGGCATCATATATATATACATATATACATATATATGTACATATATACATATATATATATATATATATATATGTCACCTCATTCAGCTCCAGTTTGGTGAATTGCTAACTGTGTTATCTTGGGCAGGCTACTTAAGTCTTTTTTTTTAAGTGTATAATTCATTAATTGGCTAATTTTAGTGTATGTTAGGTAACAGATTATGATAGTGCTAACATATAAAGTTGCTGCACCTTCACCACCACCAAAGTGCCAAAGACCTTCCACTACTGGCCTTTTAATTTTAAGATTTTATTTATTTATTTTTTAATACTGTGGTGCTGCTTTACCACATCCATCCCCAGAGTGCCAGACCTTCACAGTTATCCCAAGGGGCGTTTCTGCCCATCCCTTTGCACACTCAGGTCGCTTTTTTATTGACCCTATCTCAGGACGAAACAATTTTGTACTTGTATGCCTCAATTTTAGAAAACAAAACAACACTGAACTTAAAACCCAAAAACTCATCGAGGTGCTATGAGGATGAAAGGTTACATGTTCCTTGTGGTCAGTGTCTGATTGGCACAGGTTAACTATAATGTGAAATTGACTATTAGCGTTCTTGCTAATAAGATGACTGAAGTTCTGGGAGGCTAGAGAGTGAGGTC
Organism: Sorex araneus; assembly: GCF_027595985.1. NCBI lineage: Eukaryota > Metazoa > Chordata > Mammalia > Eulipotyphla > Soricidae > Sorex > Sorex araneus. The sequence goes on from NC_073313.1 coordinate 190,219,301, forward strand.
ATGGTCAAGCAGTTTGTAAGTGGAAGAATATGAAGTCTCCACACTTTTCTTTGTGCCAACTGGCTTCTCATTTCAGTCTTGACTCTGTTTAGTTAATTCTGTAAGAGACAAAGGGCCAAAATGTAGTCATAACTAACAAAACTTCAGTTTAATTTCTTTTCCTTTTTTGGGGGGAGGGGTGGGTGTTGGGGGCACATCTAGCAGTGCCCATAGCTCATTCCTGGCTTTTTGCTCAGGAATTACTACTGGTACTTCTTTGGGGCTGGAGTGATAGCACAGTGGGTAGGTCGTTTGCCTTGCACGCAGCCGACCCAGGTTCAATTCCTACGTCCCTCGAGGAGAGTCTGGCAAGCTACCAAGAGTATCCCGCCCACACGGCAGAGCCTGGCAAGCTTCCTGCATTCGATATGCCAAAAACAGTAACAACAAGTCTCACAATGGAGATGTTACTGGTGCCCGCTTGAGCAAGCCAATGAGCAACGGGATGACAGTGATACAGTGATACTGCTTTGGGGAAAAGTCCCTCAACCCTTGTCCTATCCTTCCTCCCTTTCTTCCTTCCTCCCTACCTCCCTCCTTCTCTTCCTCCCTCCCTTCCTCCTTTCTGGTCTCATGACTGGGGAATCACACATGTGCCTGACTGTGGAGCTTACACACCTTCTAGCCCTGGTGCTTGTTGGGGATTGCTCATCACAAAGGGGTGCAGAGCTTGACCATGGTGCTAAAGCAAAGTTTTTACTTCTTTACTTGCAGTGTTTCCACCTTGGGGCTCACACACTTAATTGAAGTACACAGTTTCTGCTTATGCTGCTTTCTGGAAGTTGCTGGTGGACTCACACATGTGTTTATCAGGCAGCATACTTTCTGGCCATGGTGTTTGCACTTTTTCCCTCCCCAGTTACAGTGTTTGCTGGGTGCTGTACATGTGGTACTTACAACCTTGGCTGCAGTGTGAGTGGAAATTGCTTGCAAAATCAGGGGTCACAGATATCAGAATGGCTTGGTTCAAATAGCGCCAGGATTGTGCTTGTCACATGTGGTGACACTGGGGATTTGAACTCTTGACCATAAGCTTGCAAGACACGTGTTATAAGTCTCCTGGGTCCCTATTTGCTATTTTCAACATCTCATAGAAATGTGACCTTTAACTGGGCAAGCTAGAATTTCCTGGCCAGCACTAATGAGATCATCTGACTGATAGACCTTTTCCCATTTAAATTTGTTGCCTAAAACAATAAATCTATTTTATCCCTTTCTTCCATCATCTTTCTGTCTCTACAAGTCTTCCATTTTCGCACATTTTTTTGAGGACTTTTCTGTTTGCTGCATGGAATGCTTTAAGGTTTATGAAACATTTAATAAAGCCAATTACATCTTTAAACATAATCTGTGAGAATTTTTCTTAACATTGCTTAAACTTTCTAGGTCTTGTTTTTTTCCCTTTGTAAAATAAAATCGTGAGATTTAATAATACTTATGGCCCCTTTCATTTCTTGTAAAATTTTAATATAAACTGGGATGACAATGAACTCTTTACTATGAAAAACTTTTGTTAGAATGGGCAGGATTAAAACTTTGGGATAAAAATGTGGTAGATGGTCATAAAAAGTGCAAGGTAAGGTCCAGAGTGATAGTACAGCTGGGTAGGGAACTTCCCTTGCCTGTGGCCAACATGGACTTGATCACTGTCACCCCATATGGTCCTTTGAGCACACTAGGATTGACCCTGAGTACAGAGCCATGAGTAAGCCCTGAATTCTGTTGGGTGTGACATACCCTGCCCCCACCCCCTACCAACAAGAAAACCGGAAAAAAAAGAGAAAAAAGCATGAGACCTTTCAATCTAGGGCCAAGGCATTTCCTAACAATTGGGTTGATGAGTGGCCTAAAACAGATGACTGGTTAAAGAAACTTTGGTACATTTACACAATGGAATACTATGCAGCTGTTAGGAGAGATGAAGTCATGAAATTTGCTTATAAATGGATAGACATGGAGAGTATCATGCTAAGCGAAATGAGTCAGAAAGAGGGGGACAGACATAGAAGGACTGCACTAATTTGTGGAGTATAAAATAACATCACATGAGGCTGACACCCAAGGACAGTAGATACAAGGACCAGGAGGATTGCCCCATAGCTGGAAGCCTGCTTCATGAGTGGAAGGGAGAAGGCAGATGGAATAGAGAAGGGATCACTAAGAAGATGATGGTTGGAGGAATGAGTTTGGATGGGAAATGCATGCTGGAAGTAGATAATGGACCAAACATGATGACCTCTCAGTGTCTGTGTTGCAAGCCATAATGCTCAAAAGTAGAGAGAGAGTATGGGGAACACTGTCTGCTATGGAGGCAGGGGGAGGGTTGGTAAGTGGGGGTATACCGGTGGCGGTGAATGTGCACTGGTGGAGGGATGGGTGTTTTATCATTGTGAGATTGTAACCCAAACATAAAAAAAAAGAAAAAAAAACAGTTGGGTCAAAACTGTTGTAGATAAAGTCTGCTACCCCAAGTATTTCTCTTTGGTATATGGATTATTTTCTAGAAGAGGCCCTGAAGTCTGAGTGGAGTTTTCTCAGAGACACTCCTGTGGTAAGGGAAATCTTCTTTTTTGAGGGTGTATCCAGACCCTTTAATTTTTTTTTTTTTGGAGGCATGTGCAGTGATGCCGGAGGGGGAGGGGGACTCCCAAGCAGTGCTCAAGTGGGACCAGAGATATATCAAGTAGGACATTGGTCTTGCATGCAGCCAACCTAGATTTATTCCCTGGCACCCCATATGGTTCCCCCGAGCCTCCCAGGAGTGAGTGCACAGTCTGGATAAAGCCCTGAACACTATTGGGTGTGGGTCCCTCAACTCCTCCCCCCACAACAAAACCAAACCAAGTGGTGTTCAGAAGGTGGGGGGCTGCACTGGCCATTCTTGGGCAGCCAGGGATGAGACTTTACTTGGCCTGCAAGTGTTGGGTGACAGATGGAAGCCTCCAGGGCTGTACCCCACTAATCCCTGGGGACCAGGTAGTTCCAGAAATCATATCAGCAATAATGAGCATTGATACATTATTTTTCGGTTCTAGTTCCTTTAGCTTTTACCAAACAATCAATTAAATCTGTAGTGTGGTCAAGATGTGTTTGTTCTCTAAGCCTTTCCTGTCGATCCTCCATGGCTGACACACCTCCACACACCACCCCAATCTCCAACCCTTCTCCACACCTGCCACGCTCCCTTTGTCTTCTGCTGAAGATTTTTTTTTTCTTCTTGGGTCACACCTGGCAATGCACAGGGGTTACTCCTGGCTCTGCACTCAGGAATTACTCCTGGAGGTGCTCAGGGGACCATATGGAATGCTGGGAATCGAACCCGGGTTGGCAGCATGCAAGGCAAATGCCCTACCCGCTGGGCTATCGCTCTTACCTCTGCTGAAGATTCTTAAGGTGGAAACTGAAGCCGTCTATGTGTATTACTCCAAGGGACTGATCTGGTGTTCTGCTGAATTTCTTCTGTATGTAAAGGAAGCAGACATATTATATTTCCCCTCTGGTCAACCTATGTGGTGTTTATCTCATTGCTTCCAAGCCTGGAGGGATAAGAAATGATTTTTCTGCTTCCCTATAGTTTTAGCATCAGGTAGCATATTTTCTAGGTTGGAAAGGAGTTCTTATTGCTAGTTTTGTTACACTAGACTCTAAGTAATCACCTAAATTCAAATGGCAACATTGCAGAAGCAAGATAATTTAATGGTAGGCAAATTTAGGCTTTGTTAGGACAGGAATTAGTGAAAAGGGGTACGTTTTTCCAGAACTAGGTAGTATGACTACTGAAATTGTCATAGGCTCACCGGAAATGAATTAGGTGGCACCAGAAGTTATTTGACACCCTCAAAGGCAGTAAACATAGTTACATTCCAAACGCTGAGTCATGCTTATGGTGACAAGAAGAAACTCTTGGGAGTGTAACTTCTCTGAAGCACTGATCTTTAATGTGGAGGTAGTACTCTGCCGAAAAAATTACTTCATGTTTTACAATTGGATTTGGGAAAGTGCTTTTCCCTGCTCACTGTCACTCAGTTTCCCTTGCCCTCTGCCCCTTTCAGCCCTGGACTTGTTTGTTTTTGCTTTACTTCCAGTAAACAATAAGAAGCAGTAGCTAGTGTATGTATAAGTGAGCAGGGTCTTAAAAACTGTTACTTGGGATCCAGTATAGTAATTCTGAGGCACAATTCTTAAATTGTTATTTCTCTCCCACAAAATTATTTTGATAAAAGAAATTATTCAGGGCCTGGAGAGATAGTACAGCGTGTAAGGCACTGCTTTGCACCTGGCGGCTGACCGTGGTATGATTTTTGGCACCATTTGTGGTCCTCTGAGCCCCACGAGGAGAGATCCCTGAGCATAGAGCCAAGGTAAATGCTTGGTACTGCTGGGTGTAGCCCAACACCCCTTTCCCCGCTGGGGGAAAAAAAAGAATTACTCCACGATATGGGAAGATTTCTTAATGTTACATTACCCATCAGCAGCTAAATTTTTTCAGTGGATTCTTATATCAAGCAGTATAAAGGGGCAGAGAGAGATGGAAAGCTGCTCTAGATTCTCATAAGTCACTGTCACTGTCATCCCCTTGTTCATCGATTTGCTTGAGTGGGCACCAGTAATGTCTCCATTGTGAGACTTGTTACTGTTTCTGGCATATTGAATACGCCATGGGTTGCTTGCCAGGCTCTGTGGTGCAGGTCAGATACTCTCGGTAGCTTGCTGGGCTCTCCGAGAGGGACGGAGGAATCAAACCCGGGTCAGCTGCATGCAAGGTGAATGCCCTACCGGCGGTGCTATCGCTCAGTTCCCTAAATTTAAACCCTTCATATTATGTTAAAAACAAAACTATTATTTTTGTTTGTCATGTTGATGGGCCACACCAGCAGTGCTTAGGACTGGCTCTGTGTTCAGGGATCAGTCTTGGTGGTGGTCTGGGCACATTTAAGGCAATTATCTTACCTCTTTACTCTTTCTTTAGCCCCCTGTTCCCCAGCTTTTAATAAATTTTATCTCCTTTATAAAATATTGATGGACCAATAGGGTATAATTTTATCTCTCAATCTTAGGCCACACTTGGCAATGTTTGGGGGTTGCTTCCTTGGGGGACCATATGGTGCCAGGTCTTTTACATGCAAAGACCTTATTTAGCCCCTTGAGCTACCTCATTGGTGTCCAGTGGGGAATCATTTTTGATTCTGTAAGACTTTCTGGATCTTAAAGGACAGCACTGTATTTTTGTTTGTTTGTTGGTTCTGTGCCATGCCTGGCAGTACTCAGGGATCACTACTGATGGTGCTCTGGGGATCCCGTGCCAGTGGGGGGCAAGGAAAGTGCCCTTCCTGCTGTACTATCTCTCCGACTTCAAATATTTTGAAATTATTTTGTTTTATCTTCAAAGATTAACAACTTCATTTTAAAAACCATTTTTACCTCAAACAAAAGTGGATGCCGAATTTGTGCCGAATACTTGCAAGATGGCAATGTTTTATCCAGTAAATGAAAGTGACCATCTTGTAAGTTTCCTGTTTACATTTTTTTCAAGGATATAGAAGGATTAGGTATATGTATGGAAGGTGGGAAAGGGCAGGGCAGAGGCTGATTGTTTAGAAAGAGAAGATCCCAGGGCAATCATGGTAAGCCTCCTTATCTAGCTTCCTTTAACTCCCTTCCATCCACGCCTTTTCCCTCTGGTGCCTTATCTGAAGTCTATAGGATGTCTAGTGCTCCTCTACTCTCCTTTAAGCCTCAAATTTGAAAAGTAAAACCCTATCAAATTCTTTTTCTCACCTCAAGATTTTCTAACTCCTCCTACTTCACCAGGGTCTTCTTGGGTCAGATTGCATTGGATGGTAATAAGTCATTCATTGAACTTAATCTCAACTGGACAACGTGAATAACTGAATCATGCTGGCCTGTAAGCTAATTAGGTGACTAGGACTTTGTGGAGGAAATAAAAGTAGATATAATAGCAACTGGAACAAATCATTAATCTCAGTAGTCATTCGAAATCAATAAACACTTATCAAACATCTATTATGATGCAAGCACCATGCTAGGCCCCAGAGCACAGAAGTGAATTCACAGAAGGTTTGCAATTTACAAGCAATAAACTGTTCTGGGAGAATTACTGGGGTGGGAATCCAGGCCTGGTGACTTAATTCAGCCAGATTCTTCCTTTTCTGTGTAACATGTTGCTTTTAGATATGTTTTTGGATTTGAAATGTGAGCGCACAGGAGTATGACAGGTTTCACCTTCTAAGAATCAGCTTGGGGAGACTCCTAACTGTGGTTCTCACACTTCAGTGTGCACAGAATCACTTGAAGGGCTTGTCAAATCAGAAACCTGGGCCCGAGTCCAAGTTTCAGAATCAGGTAGCCGGCAGTATCACTGAAAAGTTGCATTTCTATTAAGTAGCTGATACTGCTAAGCTTTCCTAGAGAGAGCCTTGGGGAGCCATTTGGAAAACACAAGGATTTGCAGATTCTAACGCACAAACGGACTCAATTGGTGTGGAGATGGAAATCTGGCATTGATAGTTTTAACATGCTCCCACCTGGCATCCTAATCTGTACCGGAGAGCTGGAAGCACGGCTCCAGCAGGTAAGATTCCACGGGGAAGTAACTCTGAGTGTGGGGCCCAGTGATTCTGCACAGTCCTCTGGGTCAATGAGAATAATTCGGCGGAGTTTAAAGAGATGAATAGGTAACTTAGTAAATACTCAACTGGAGAAAAACCTACCACTGAGATTTTGGTACAAATTAACTTAGCTGCCATCCTTTGCAAGACTTTGGCGAACCATGCCCTGGCTATTTCCTAAGACTCCAGTAAGAACTTTTATTTTAAGGCACCCAGGAGTTCCCCAGACTATCGAAGAAAAGCTCTGAAAAGGATTCATTTGAACCCCCTCTGCACCCTCCTGGGGTCCACTTGGACTCGCCTAGTACTTGCAGGTCCAACAAGTGAGCTGGGCATGCTCAGTGGGCAGGGTCGGTTTGTCGCGGGGGAGGGCGGGGGGGTTGCAACTGGGAAGTCTGTGGCTCAGCTGCTGGGGTTCTCCGCCTCGTTCCCCCCCCATGCCCCCCACCCCCCCCACCCCGTACGAGGCCGGGCCTTGAGCAGCCTTGCTCAGCATCCCACCTCCTGGGGCTGGGGCTTGGTCCTCCCTGCAGGAACCCGGCGCTGACATTCAAGCGGGGGGTCAGGAGGCCCGGCGCGCCTGCAGAGCCGCGCTGGGGGGGGGGGAGGGAAGAGCTCAGCGCCCGGGCTTTGGGCTCCGCTGGCGGGGTCCCAGGGGTCCGCCCGCCTCGTAGGCGCGTCTCTAGGCCCCGGGAAGCCTGTCGGCTGAGCCCGGGCAAGCACGATTCCGGGGCAGGCAGCGCGAAATCAGGTAAGACCGGCCCGCTGGCTTGCAGGCGGGCGTGCGAGTGTCGCCCGGCCCGGGCAGGTGGCGAGGGCGGCCGGGCTCGGGGAGGGCCGAGGAGAAGGGACGCGTCCAGCGCTCGGCCTAGGCCCGCCGCGGCTCCCCGGCGGGCAGCAGGTCCGGAGAGGCGCGCGGGCAGCAGGGAGGGGCGGCACTGCAGCCGGGCACCGCGGCCCTCGCCTCCGGGTCCCCGTGGGGTCCCGTGCGAGGGGCGGCCGCGTCCTCGATCGTGAGGCGGCCCCTCTCGGGCCCCGGGGACCTCCGCCACCCACTTCCGCGTCGCCGGGCCGGAGCAGCCTGGGCCGCGGCCTCGAGGCTGCAGGAGGCGGCCTCGCGGACCCGGGAGGAGCAGCCGCGGCGGGAGGAGGAGGAGAAGGAGGTGGAGGAGGTGGTGGAGGAGGAGGAGGAAGAGGAGGAGGAAGTCGCCCGGGAGGCGGGGGCGCGGCGGCGCCGGGCGCGTCGGGTTACACTCGCGCAGCCTGCCCCGGAGTGACATCCACCCGCGCCGCGCTGCGAGTACCACGGCCGCGGCTCGCATTCGGGGGAGGCAGAGACTCCGCCCCGGCCGCAGGAACTGGGTGCTCCCGCTCCCTCTCCCCCGACGACCCAACGCAGGTGTGTGCTTCCTGGGAGACCCCTCGCCACCCCCCGCCTCCCAGGGTGGCCCGGGGGAGCCGGCCCGTGGTGACCCGGGCGAGTCCTTTAGTGCTCCGGGGTTGGGGTGAGAGGTGGCGGGAATCTGGGGAGAGGTTTTGAATTTCTTCCCCAGCCACCGAAGGTGGACGCGTCTAGGCTTTTTAGTTGACTTCCCCCCCGCCTTTTTTTTCTTTTTTCGGGGTGGGGTGGGGTGGGGTGGAGGAAGGCGGCGAGGTGGAACACATGAGTCTCTCTAGTGGTAAGGAAGGGTTTTGGGGCGAGGGTTGGTGTCCCCTTGAAAGTTTGCTGCAAACTTTTGGCTGGTGACTGTCGCGCAGCTAATGCGGAGCGTTGTTGCTGCTCTTGGAAGTTAAGAAAAAGGTTTTGGAAAGGGGCTGAGGCTTTTTTCTTGGAGGACCTCAGCTGCTTCCCTGCTGTGGCAGTTCTGGGAGGAAATGGAAGGTGCACCCCGATGAGTTTCCACCAGCCGCCTCTCCCATTTAGGAAGATCTAGACGCAGATAAGAGATGTTCCAGGAGTGCTTTGGTAGGAAGGTAGAGGTTGGCGAATGAGGCGTTGGTGTTTGGCCGGATCACGTCTCTTTTCCTTCTTATTTAGGGAGCACTCACTTGCAGAAGAGCCTTCCTTAGGGGTTCCAGAGACTTCACACACACACAAATTGTCACCCAGTCTTAGGGACATGGGCTAACTCAAATGACACAACATAGAGATTACATGGGAGGCAGCTGTAGCAACAGCTAACATCTGGATTAGTTCATTTATATAAATAGGTGAAGGAAGGCAGGGTAAGTTACACCGAGACTTGATTGCTTAAAATAAAACGGGTTAATGTTGCATAGGTTCCACATTGAAGAGTTAGGAAGTTTCTGTGAGGATTGTGGAGGCTCATGGCAGTGACAGTCCCCTGGTACCCCCTCAAGCCCCCCTCCCCCCACCACACTTTATTTCCCCACCAGCCATAGTCTGTCCAGTAATAAATGGTGTTTGGGGCTTACTTCTAGCTCTGTACTCAGGAATCTCTTGTAATGGGCTCGGCAGGTCATTTGGGGTGCTGAGTGAGGATGGAACCCTGGTCCTGATGCACAAGGCAGGCACCTTTCCTGCTCTACTACTGCTCTAGCCTGTGACTCTAGTCCCTGAATTTTTCATTTTTCTATTGGCCATCCCATGAGATCTGGCTGCCTTTGGCTGGATCATGAGTCCTGCACAATCTAGGGGACCTTATGAAGTGGATGTTGAAACTGTTCTCTCCTTGGGACAGTATGCCAAATTACAACACTTCTTTGATTTTCACAAACTAGCAGTTGTGGGAAGATGGCGTTTTACAATCAACTTTATTGGAGTTGCACATTCTCACATACTCATACTTTATTTTATAAAAATATTTTCTTTGAAAATTTTTTATCAATTTATCATTGATTTATAGTCATGTAGAATTTCAGTTTAGCATATTTATCTAGATATGTGTAATTGTCTTCACCTCCACTATCAAAAAACTGATCTCTCTCCTGTGTGTGCTGTAAAGAAGGAAGGAAACAAACAACCAAAGCCTTCAGAACCAGTTTCTCTGAACTAGGGCGTGTGTGTATGTAGGTACTGTGAGAAGGATTTTTGGGATTTGGATAGAGTTAAGTGGGTATTCTTATGGTGGCTATTGAAACAATGTATGCATGAAACTATCATCAAACAGTACTGTAAATCATGGGACCTCAATTAAAAAAATGGAGAAAGGTTTGTAAAGAAAGATAATCTGATTAGCATTAAAGCTCTGCTTCTGTTTCTCTTTCATCTAGTCAAAGATTCAATGGCATGGCATGCTAATTGACAGTTGTCTATGGTCACTGGGTTTTATCCTCTCGCCCCAGTTCCGCGGTTGTATCTGTTGGTTTAATCTTGTCATATATATTTAAAAAGGTTTGACTTGTAGCGAAGTCATTTTGGGTAAAAGATTGTAACTGATTCTGTCTTGGTTTACCTATTTTCTCTTTTCAACTAGAATGTACATTTTTTGTGAGAGGAGTTGCTTTACTTTAAACACTTGTATTTTTAAATGCCTAGAGTAGTAACTCGCTTAAAATAAGAGCCCAATGTTTTCTGTTGTTTTTAGCTCTTGGGCCACACCCAGCGATTCTTAGGGATTACTCCTTGTTCTGCATTCTGGAATTACTCTTGGAGGTGCACAGGGGACCATAGGGATGCCTGGGATTCAATCCGGGTCAGCCTCATGCAAGGCAAGCACCCTACCCATTGTACTATCTGCAGCCCAGCCCCATAAGTGTTTTCATAATGAGTGACTGAACTGTAGTACAAATTCTAGCTTGTAATAGGCGCTCAATAAATGTTTTCACAATGAGTGACTAAATTGTGGGACAAACTCTAGCTGAGTTGTAGTGGAGAGGAGAGAAAACCAAAGACTTTGGCCTTAGGCAACCTCTTTAAACTTGGTGAATTTCTATGGTCTTATTGGGAGGCATGGTAATATGTAACACATGTAAAATCCATAGTCATAAACCTGTCAGGCAGGTAGTAAAATTCAAATATTTGTTATGTTTTTTCTTATATTCAAAAGGGTAATTGTGGGCAAAGAATGCAGTTGAACAATTTAGCTCTTGTGTATTGGGTATGAATTATCCAGCATCCCGTTCCCCTTTAAAACGATGTTTGTGTTATGTATGCCTTACCTATTTCATGTAAACTCTAAAATATATTAGCACAGAATTTTTTTTAAGTTTATTCATGACAGGTAAGATATGATTATTACCATGAGACCCAAGTAAAAAATTAACTTTAATGCAGGAAAAGAAAAAAAAATAAAATGGTGTGTGTGTGTGTGTGTGTGTGTGATGGTGTGTGTGTGTGTGTGTGTGTGTGATGAAAAAGAAAAGGGAATGAGTGGTAGCGATGGCTATTACAGAAGGGAAGCAGTTTCCTCATCATCTGATTTCTTCGCTTTATTATTAATTTTTTTTTCCTGTGATGCTATTTTCTTCTGTTTTGCAAAACTCTGTTTTCTCTTCTTGCCTACCCAAAGAGTTACTAGGCTGTCCTAAATACAGAAAAAAACAAAACAAAACATAACAAAGTTCATGAAGTGTGTGAGAAAGCAAATAACCCTGGCTTTTAAGTGTTTTTTTTTTTTTTTTTTTGTAAGTTGTGTAGCATTTTAAACACAAGTAGTAGGTAAAGATAAAGTGTAGCTTTTAGGAAGAACCAGATTTGTTTAATAAGGTAACCATGGAACTCTAAGACTATCTAGAGATCAGCTTGGCTCCTGCATTGTCATGTAGCCAGTGGTGGGCTGTTTGGGACTAGTGTCTGTGAAAGGGACAAGTGCCCTAGGCTCAAGTAGAATCAGATTTTTTGGTTAGGAGGATGTCACTCAACTTCAGAGAAACTTGTTTCTGAAGATTATAGGTCATAAGACAGCCTTTGTTTCAAGTCTATGAGCTGTTTTATATTAAAGTATATTTAAAAAGGCAGGGACTGGAGTGATAGCACAGCGGGTAGGGCGTTTGCCTTACCTGGGTTCGATTCCCAGCATCCCATATGGCCCCCCAGGCACCACCAGGAGTAATTCCTGAGTGTAGAGCCAGGAGTAACCCCTGAGCATCACTGGGTGTGACTCAAAAAACAAACAAACAAAAAAAGACAGTCTGTCATGGACACATATACTTTCAAAATGAAATTTCTGTGGAAAGGTTTATCAGAATTCTGTAAAAATTCTGTATTTGCTCTAAATATGCCTTTCATTATGTCTAAAGATTTAAAATTCATGATCATAGTGAATTCTTTATTCTTGCCACTTTTTTGGGGGGGTAAAGGGGTGAGGACGCTACACCTGGGGGTGCTCAGGGCTTACTGTCTACAGGCATCCCACCAGATACGGTGCCAGAGATTTGAACTGGTGTTAGCCTCTCAAGGCAAGCACTTTAACCCCTGTAATATCCCTGTGACCCCTACTCTTGCTACTTTTCACGTACTTAAAAAACAAATGTACCAGATGACTGTCTTAATGTGTTCAGTGGGATCTTTTTCATCTGAAGTTTCAGGGGAAAATTACTAATCATTAGTTTGGAAACCCCAGAAGTGGCTTATTTCAAGATTGTTATTTTGGAAGGTAAAATTGAGTGCAATTAAACTGGAAAGTTTAGTTCTGATAATTAAGCCATTATCAGAATGGCTTTATTTATTTGTTTATTTATTTGGGAAGGTGCCACACCTGTCCAGCCCTCAGGGGCTACTCCTGGCTTGGTACTCAGGGCTCACTCCTGCAGGTGTTTGGGGGATTATGCAGTACTGGGGATCAAGCCCAGGGCTCCACATGCAAAGCATGCACTCTCTCATTTTGAGCTACCACCTTGATCCCAGATCGTTTTAGATTCTCATTGCTAAATAACAAAATTCTGCTGAGTACGTTTGAAGGTCTGAGTGGCTTTATTAAATGATTCATGAGCTGGCAGTAACCTGTCTAGCTAATGGTGCTCACTGTGTTGCACAGAGAGGTTGTATGTGATGTAGGGGTGCCCTGAAAGGCTGTACATCAAGGAAGTTTATCTTTTAAATTTTTTTGTTGGTCACAGCTTGTGGTTTGGACAAGGGGCAGGAAATGACAGGATCTTCTGGTGCTGGGAATTGTAACTGGGACTTCTGCTTGCAATGCCTGCTCTTTAGCCTTTGGAGCTATGTCCTAGCCCCAGAAAGAGCTTTTACAGTTGAAAGGTGTGAATGCTTGTGGAAGGAGGTATGTGTAGGGTAAAGTATAGAGCAGTTATTTATCAAAAGACATAATCTTAAATTAAAAAGAAAAGTAATCTAAGTGTTTTTTTTTTGTTGTTGTTGTTGTTGTTGTTGCTTTTTGCGTCACACCCAGCGATGCACAAGGGTCACTCCTGGCTCTGCACTCAGGAATTATCCCTGGTGGTGCTCAGGGGACCATATGGGATGCTGGGAATTGAACCTGGATTGGCCAAGTACAAGGCAAATAAATGCCCTACCCGTTGTGCTATCCTCCAGCCCCTGTTTTTTAATTTTTTGATTTAATTAATTAATTAAATTTTTTTTAGGCAGGGCTACTTTTTTTTTTAATTTAAATTTTATTGAATCACCATGTGGAGGGTTACAAAGTTCTCAGGATTATGTCAGTTATACAGTACTCAAACACCCTTCCCTTCACCCGTGCCCATATTCCATCACCAACCACCTCATTATACCTCCCGCCCCCTCCCGCCCCCCCAGTCCCTGCCCTTGTAAGTGATAAGTTTCACTTCGTTTACGCTTTATCTTGGTTACAGTCCATGTTTCAACACATAATTCACTATTGTTGCTAGGGTTTCCCCCCCAAAAAAGAGAAGACAGTCCCACTGTCAAGGAAGCATTTGATGGCTCTCCATTGCTGAGAATGTAGAGATATTAAGTCCCGCTGTTTGTTACATAACTTTTCTATTTTTTTCCCCCCTTGTCCCACGCCACCGAGATCACGCCTGTTTAGTAATCACCACGCTACCTGACAAAGGGAAAACACACCAAAAAAGATGGTTATTTCTCGTCATCAGCCGGCGTGGGGCTCTGGCTTAGTTGATAGTCTGGTAGAATGTCTGCAAGCAGTTTCTGGAACCAAAAGTAATACGCTGGTATCGGCCCCGGCTCAAGATTCCACCAGCGTCCCGCTGTTCCAAGTACATAATAATTTATTCCCTTGTATCCCATTCCCACGCCACCAGGTCCGTGTCAGCTTAATGGACATCATACTATGGTTAACGCCACGCCGCGTTTCTTCCCGAGAAAGAAGGATATTTCTTCTCAGCCGGCGTGGGGCTCTGGCTTAGTTCAGTCTATAGAGATGGCTACCACTTTGGTGGCCTTCAATATTTCAGCAAAAGACTTACTATTCTTGTTAGGATTTCCCACCAAAGTCCGATCCGTTAAAAGGGAACCATTTCATATTGGTGATGATTAAATGACAATAGGTTGCGCGGCCATGGCAGGGCTACTTTTAGAGAGGGCCACTCTATAAGGATCTTAAGCAGATTGCTTCTTAGTACTGATGGGAAATTTTAAATTCCCCTTTTGTGTCTGGGTAGATAGCTCAAAGGGCTGGAACATTTGCTTTGAATGCGAGAAGCCAAGGTTTTATGCTTAACACCACATGGTTCCCCTACTCTGCCTGGATCTAAAGCTGAGTACTGCCCGGTGTGGCCCCTCCCCCTCCCCTAATCAAAGAAAGAACAGTGAAACTATTCTTCTTTTGGGAGATGCTAAAACTGTACTTAACTATCAAGACTTTGATAGGACTGGACTTTAATGATTCCACTGTGGGTCTTTAAATAAACATCAAAATACCTACTTCCTCAAGGACCCATCATCTTTTAAATTTATTTTATTATTATTTTTTAATTGAATCCCAGTGTGATATGCACAGTTAGAGAGTTGTTCATGATTGGGGTTCAGCCATATAATGTTCCAACACCTGTCCCTTCACCCCAACACCTGTCCCTTCACCACAACACCTGTCCCTCCACCAATGTAATTTCCCACCACCAGTGATCCCAGGGACCCATCGTCTTTGAGGTGAGAACAAACTTAGAAGTTAAGTTATAGAGAATAAATGAATGACAAGTTGTGCACCTTCTTATTTTAGAATTATTGACATGATGGAGAAGGATATATAGAATGTGCCATGATCATTGATAACTCCAAGTGAAAAAGACAAAGGTCCAGGGTGCCTGCAAACCAGGAACTTTCAAACAACATAAGAACAGACTTTCTGTGTTATCTGGTCAGGATCTTAGGAATGGTTGAGAAAAAGGTAATATGAAGAATAGACTATTTCAGCACTTAAGATTGTTTAGGTAATGATGCAGGCTTGAGTTTATCCTGAATGCTAATTTAATATCTTTGACAGAAATGACTTTTTTCCTTTGTGCTTTCTTACTATTCTGTGTTTTTATCTTTGTCAAGTTTTTTTTTGTTAAATGTTTATTCCTATATTTTATGTTCTGTTATTTCCCAGTTTTCTGTTGAAAATTTAAGTCTTACAAGTTCAGCTTTCTGGTTCATGTTGCAAACAAAACGTGGTCTCTGATGTAAGTTAGATCAAACCTTGGTTGTAATTAGTTCATTAAAATTGGTTTGAAAAATAGGTTGATTTAAATACATTTCCTTTCTGTGGAGGATGGCTAAAAGCACTTCCCCCCTCCCTTTTTAGATGTTTGAGTCATACCCAGTGATACACAGGGGTTACTCCTGGCTCTGCACTCAGAAATTACTCCTGGTGATGCTTAGGGTACTTCATGAGATGCTGGGAATTGAACCTGGGTTGGCCACGTGCAAGGCAAATGCCTTACCCACTGTGCTATCATTCCAGCCCTCTCCCCTAGATGATTAGGGGCACTTAATGAATGCTTTGAATGCAGGTTATTTGCTGAGCTACACATCATCCATTCTGCACAGATCCTGGAGTAGCCAAGGAGCTATTAAGTATGCCTTTAAAACAAACAAAAATACAAAGAAAAAAAGATTCTTTCCTAATTAAGAATTTGGATTGTGACATGTATTAAAACTTTAAAACATTATTTAGAGAAAACCCCACATTATTTGGGAGGCATCTTTTAATTGTTTAAGGAATTATTGTGGATTTATTATATGGCAGAGCCTGGCAAGCTCCACATGGCGTACTTGTTATGCCAGAATCAGTAACAATAACAGGTCTCATTTCCCTGACTCTGAAAGAGCCTCCAATCGTTGGGAAAGATGAGTAAGGAGAGGCTGCTAAAATCTCAGGGCTGGGATGAATGGAAACATTACTGGCGCCCACTCGAGTAAATCAATGAACAATGAGATGACAGTGATACAGTGATACAGTGATTATACTTTTAATAATGTACTGAATAAAAATTATAATAGATATTGTAAAATAAGATAATTTTAAAAATAACAAAGTTAGAATGATTCTAGGTGGGTAAAGTGACCTGCACCAAAAGCAGTGAGTTGCCTGGGTGATTTGCAAATAATGTTGCATGTCACCTGACTCCTGGCTATCTTGCCACTTCTGTTGCAGGTGAGTTGGACAAAGTGGTACCTTTCCTCTCAACTCTCTTCATTGGAGAAGTCTCTGAGAGGAGGATTAGGACTGTTCAAGTATGCTCTGAACATGTATGTGTTATGGACATTAGCCACATGAAATTCTGTCAAGCTGTGCCTGAAGTCTACTTAACCTACGTGGTGTGGGAACCGGTCCCCAACATCGAGTTTTCAGGGAGCCAAGGACTTTGTGGGCCCAGTCTAGATTCCAGTTTCTTTAAGTTGTACAGTCAAGTTGCATATATGGGTCCTTTCTTCCTTAATCATGAATGCTTGCGTAGTTATGAACTTCCCTCTCAACACGGCTTTTGTTGTGTCCTATAGGGTTTGGTTGCTCTTTTAATTATTGTTTGTTTCCATGAATGAAGCTTTGAGTTCCTGCCCTCCCCCCACCCTTTTTTTTTGCCTTTTGGGTCACACCCAGCGATGCTCAGGGGTTACTCCTGGCTCAGTACTCAGGAATTACTCCTGGCAGTGCTTGGGAGACCACATGGGATTCCAGGGAACGAACGTGGATGGGCTGCATGTAAGGTAAAGGCTGAACCTGACGCATGATTGCTGCAAGTCCTGAATTCCCTTTTGATTTCCTCTTTAACCCACTAGTTATTTAGTAATGAGCTTTTCAATTTCTGGGTATTAGGGTTGTTTCTCCATTTCTGTTCGTGAATAACTTCTATGTTTCGTGCATCATGGTCTGAGAAGATAGTTGATGTGATTTCTACGTGCTTGACTGTGGAGGTATGTTTTGTGTACCAGTATGTGGTCTATCTTGGAGAATGTCCCGTGTGCTTTAGAGATGAATGTGTATTCGGCTTTTGGTGGATAAAAATATGTTTACTTAACCCCTCTCTTCCATTTCTTCCTTCAAAGTATTTCTTTTCTGAACTTTAATGTGGTTGATCTATCTAGAGGTGACAGCAGTGTTGAAGTCTCCGCTATGATTGTTCCTATCAGTGTCTTTCTTTAAGTTTATTAGCAGTTGTTTTAAGTATTTTGCTGGTCCCAGATTAGGTACATATACTATTTATGAGTAAGTTCTTTCTGCTGTTTGTGTCCCCTAATCATTAACAAATGACCCTCACTGTCTGAAGTCTATGTTGTCTGATACCAGTATGGCCACTCTAGCTTTTTTATAGAATTGTTTGCTTGAAGGATTGTCTTCCAATCTTTGACTTTGAGTCTGTGTTTGCTCTGCCCACTCAAATGTGTTTGTTGGAGATAGCAGAATGTTGGGTTCAATTTCTAATATTCCATTCTGTGCCTCTTAATGGTGCATTTAGTTCATTGACATTGAGAGAGATTATTGTCAAGGAGTTTTGTGCCATCTTTTGGTAGAAGTAAGGTGTGCTTGTCGGATTCATCTTGCCTTAGAGTAGCCCCTTTAGTTCTTCTTATATGATTGTTGTTTTGTTTCTATAAAGTTCTTGAGCTGTTTTTTATTCATGAACTTGCATTCTGTTCTTTCAAGTCTGAACGAGAAGTCTGTCTGGATTAAATATTCTTGTGAGGTGTTCATTCCATTGAAGTGATTTATTTTTATTTTTATTTACTATATCCCACTATTATCTTTGAATCCTGAGGGTTTTATTTGGTAGGTCTGCTGTAAATCTTAAGAACACTCTGTTGCATATAATTTCCTTCTTTAATATAGCTGCTTTCAGCTTCCAGTATTCTATCCCTATCTAGTGTTTTAATCATTCTGATTAGGATGTGTCTTGGAGTATTTTTATTTGTATCTCTTTTAGATGGTAACTTCCCAGCCTCCTGGATTTGGATGCATGTATTCAATTCTGGAAACTTCTGCAATGATGTTTTTGACTATTGGTTCTTCATCAGGGGTCTTCCTGCCCCTCAGGGCTCCTGATGATTCTTAAGTTGTTCCTCTTAAATTCATCCCAAAGCTCTCTTGTCATCTATTCACTTATTTGGAGGTTTTTTTCCCCATCTTATGCTGCTGTCTGAAGGTTTTTGCATCTTGTCCTGGATCTCACTGATTTGTCCTCAGCACGTGTCACTCTGATGGTGAGGTCTTCCAGTGAGTTTTTCATTTCGCCTACTAAGTTTTTCCAGATCTGTCATTTGTGTTTGTAGTTTCCTCATTTCCGTTCTCCTATCTTTTTGTGTTTTATTGGTGGTCTGTTTCATTGTATCTTTGAGCTCGTTAAACATCCTAATCATTTCCACTTTGAGTTCCTTCTCAGAGAGATTGTAGAGGGAGTTGTTACTGATAGGGACTTCAGGATTACAGTCTTCACTCACTAACCATATTGGGGTTCTGCACTGCTTTTCCGTGCTTCATTTTAAAGTCTGGATATATTTCTTTCCCACTTCACTGTCTGCTTCTCTCTTAAGGTTAGTAAGGTCTCTGGGAGAGTTTTATGGAAGGGAAAGTATCTTGTGACTGCCCCTTGGGAAGCACACATTTTGCCTTTCCCACAATATGCTCTGACCTGTGGAAGGTATTAAGTATTTCTACTTAATACCCCAATGATAATTTTTTTTTCTTTTTGAGTCACACCCAGCGGTGCTCAGGGGATACTCCTGGCTCTGCACTCAGTAATCACTCCTAGCAGTGCTTGGGGGACCATATGGGATGCCGGGGATTGAACCCAGGTCGGCTGCATGCAAGGCAAACGCCCTACCCGCTATACTGTTGCTGCAGCCCCAATGCTAGTGTTTTTATATTCCATTAAAAAATTATCCTGTGGGTGAACGAACACAGCAAAAGCCAGGAGTAAGCTCTGAGCATGGTTGGGTGCAACTCCAAAACAAAAACAAACAAACAAGGTATTATCCCAGTCCTTGAATATCCTGAGAATAGGCTACCAGTTTCATCAAGTTTACTCTAATTTCCCTAGTCAGAAATTTTTTAAAACCCTTTAACTGTCTCTTTTAAAAATGCTGCTCTTAAGTATTTTACTTGAGTAGATGGTAATTACTTGAAAATATGTATCATTTCCCTCCAGGCGAAAGATTACTCATATCAAGGCCTGGATTTTACATAATTTTGTAGACTTCCTATCTCATACTTAAGTGCCCAGCATGGAAAAAATGCAAATATTTGTTGAAAAGTGATTTCCTCATAATTCACCGATCTCCTAGATTTTTTTCAGATTTTGTAAATTTTATTTTATTTTTATAAAGTTGTTCACAATAATTCATTGCATTTAATAGTCAAACACCAATCCCACCACCATTGCACCTTCCCACCACCATATTTGAATGTTTCCACCCCAAATCCCAAATCATGCCCCCCAAAGCTTGGTATATCAGTGGTGTAGAGTATGAGAAGTTGCTCCGAGAATTCTAGAATTTAGAATACGATTACACAGCAGATTGATTCATGGGTGAGGCCTATGTTCCTCTCTTCTGGGAGCTTTATTTCTGAATCACTGGATTTTGGCCATTGATGAGATTATGGCACCAGGGGCAGTTTGTGGGTGTGACTGCCAAACTACCGGTAAACTTGAGAGATGGGGGAGGAGGCCAATTTCCCCTCTAAATGAACTTGGAGATCTCAGTCTCAGGTACTGCATACCTGGGTTTTTCTGCAGATTCCCTCGTGGGTGAGGCTCGTCCGAGTCTGTGGACAGTGGCCGTGAGCATGGCCAAGGTTGAGTTCTGGAGGTTTTCAGCTGCCGGGTCTCGAGGTGGGGAGGGAAACTCAACCCGCCCCCCTCCGAGTTGCCCTTGTGGGGACAGCCTGGCGAGGGTTCTCGACCACTTACCTCCTAATTACTCATGAAGTAGAAGGATTGCCTGTCCTTGGAAAGGAGATAAAACAGGCAGATGTATTTTATTTTACCTAATTAGTTAAGCTTTGAGTTTTGTCTTTTTAGTTTTCCTCTTTCTCTTTAATCATTTGTAGTTCTCTTATCTGAAGGCTATTTGGGAGGAGGAAAGGCAGTGACAGCAGGTGATCCACTGAGGGTTTCTTGCCTTTTAAAGACCTCACAGGACTGCTCTCTCTCCTGCATCCCGCAATTTGCCCATCTATTCCATTCTTTTAACTTTCCTTTTACTTTGTAGTGCTGAGAATCAAACCCAGAACCTCATTCAAGCCACGCTTGTACACTGGCATCGAGCTGCATTCCCAGTCCCTAATCCCTCTCTTAGGAAAGAATTCAGGGCTCAAGTGATAGTACAGGGGTTACAGCACTTGCGTTGCATACAGCTGAGCTGGTTTAATCTGTGGCACAATATTCGGAACCTGGCTTGGTGGCAGGCAAGGCACCAATCCCTATACTGGCTGGCTTTCTCACCCCAGATGCTGTGTTCTTAATCTCATTTTTGGCTTATGTTCTTAGGATCTATCAACAAAAAAAATGCATATTTTGGGCTGGAGCAATCGTACAGTGGACAGGGTGTTTGCCTTGAGTTCCACCAAGCCAGGTTCAATCCCTGGCATCTCATATGGTCCCTTGAGCACTGCCAGGAGTGATTCTTTGAGTGCAGAGCCAGGAGTAGCTTCTGATAATTGCTGGGTGTGACCTTCCCTACAAAAGTGTATTTTTACCTTTTATCTCATTTACTCTTCTTTTTTTTTTTATTTGCTGGCATAAACCTCTTGCCCTTATCCCACCCACCATTAGTAGAGGAGACTTTTTCTAAAAGACTCTGGAGTCACAGAGTTGTCTAGTAGGAAAGGTTAGATATTTAAAACCATTTGAGCTTATTAATAATAGTAATGAAAACTATTATTTCTTGAGAACATTTTTTTGTCCCTCTGTGCCAAGAACTTTTTGCACATTGTTTCATGTGTCAGCAGTAAATCTTAGTATATCGTTAAGGAAACATGCCCAGAGAACTAAAGCTTACTCATAGCTATATAATTTTCTGAAACATTGGAAACTTCTTTGAAAACTGTGGAAAGATATAATAGAATCAATGGATAATACTCCTAGCTTTTCCATGGTTACTTTCCCTCCCTCCCTCCTTTCCTCCCTCCTCCTTCCTTCCTTCCTTCCTTCCTTCCTTCCTTCCTTCCTTCCTTCCTTCCTTCCTTCCTTCCTTCCTTCCTTCCTTCCTTCCTTCCTTCCTTCCTTCCTTCCTTCCTTCCTTCCTTCTTCCCTCCCTCCTCCCTCCCTCCCTTCCTTTCTCTCTCCCTCCCTTCCTTCCTCCTTTTCTTTTAGATTTTGGACTATACTTGTGCTCAGGGCTTACTTCTGATTTACTGCTTGGGGACCACTTCTGAGGTGCTTGGGGGACCATGTGTTACTGGTGATTAACCCCAGGGCTCCTGCATGCAAAGCATGCACTCCAGCCTGTTAAGCTATATCCCCAGCTTCTCCCCCCCCACCACTTTTCTATTTTTTTAAATACAAAGGTTCACCAATGCTTTATTTAAATACAAAATCCTAAACTAGACTAGAGTCTATTTCTTGCTTATTGCTACTGGATACCACAATTCTGCTCTTTAAAACTTGTCCTCTTCTTTTTTTCTTTTTTTTTTTTTTTAAGGGCCCACGTATTTATAACTAAGTCATTTTCTTAGTTATAAAAGTAGGGTTTTGGGAATGCATGAGGATAATCTGTTAACAGTGTTTGTCATCCCATGGATCACCAGGTATGATTCGGCCCATCTAGCTGGCTAA
Organism: Sorex araneus; assembly: GCF_027595985.1. NCBI lineage: Eukaryota > Metazoa > Chordata > Mammalia > Eulipotyphla > Soricidae > Sorex > Sorex araneus. The sequence goes on from NC_073313.1 coordinate 190,241,083, forward strand.
GGTGGGTCTCCCATTCCTCCTCTGCCAATCCATGTGCATTCTTTCCAGAGATGCATGCTTGATTAAGAGGGTAGCGTCCCCAAATTGGACGCAACCTCATGGAAGGTATATGAGAGAACTTGACCTTTCAACACCTATAATTCCTGTTACTTGGACAGTTTTTGCTGGGAATGCTGAACTTGTGCAAACATCGTATAGTACTCTACAAATGTCTGCCTAAAATGATACTGTCAGACGCTCTACCGCCGAGCTACATCTCCAGCCAGAATCCCTGTTCATTTCAATGGATGTGGAAACAACCTGCAATTTGGAATCAGTCTTTTTTTTTTTTTTTCTGTTGCTACCATGGATTATGAATGCTACTGGAAACTAACAATCCTATACGATAGGAGTTGCATACAGATTTCTATTCTATGCCTTTAGCCACGAGGTACTCCTTTCCACCTGTTTCTTGACATCACCTTTCTACATTTCTTGGAGGTTTTTCCCCCAAACCTTTGTTATTTCCTTTGACCCTTTCACCCTATCTATGTCTTTCTTTATCAGAAGACAGTGTTAAAACACACTAAGCTGTTTCAATTGAAATATCTGGAAACAGATCAAATATTTCTCAACCATGTCATAGCTTTAGTTGTCGGATGACTTTCCTCTCTTTGAAGAACAGGCACCTTGAGTCATTGTATTGTGTAACTCTGTGATCCCTGAGGGCTTTGTTTTCAACTCTCTCCAGCTAGTGAAAAAGTGGGTGAAAAAGAAGCACACCCACTTTCTAAATATTTAGTCTTGAGATTGAATATATCAGTTGTACCCCCATAAGACAGGTTAGAAACCAAGTGTTTAATGAGGCTGACACTCAAGGACAGTAGAGACAAGGGCCAGGAGAATTGCCCCATAGCTGGAAGACTGCTTCACGAGCAGAGCGGAGAAGGCAGATGGAAAAGAGAAGAGATCACTAAGAAAATGATGGCTGGAGGAATCAGTTGGGATTGGAGATGTGTGCTGAAAGTAGATAATGGACCAAACATGATGACCTCTCAGTGTCTCTGTTGCAAGCCACAATGCCCAAAAGTAGAGAGAGAGTATAGGGAATATTGTCTGCCATGGAGACAGGGGGAGGGTGGGAAAGGGGGGGTATACCCGGGATATTGGTGGTGGGGAATGTGCACTGGTGGAGGGGTGGGTGTTTGATCATTGTGAGATTGTAACCCAACATGAAAGTTTGTAACTATCTCACGGGGATTCAATAAAATTTTTTAAAAAAGAGAAAGAAATCAAGTGTTTAGTCACATCTACCAGGAAAGGGAGAAGAGAAAGGGTTTTTAGTAGAGAGTTAGTCCCTTAGCAGCAGTTTTGCATCTTATTATACTGAAAAATAAAAAAGGAAAGAAACAAAAACAAAACAAAAGCAAGTTATACATGTCAACTCGTAATAGTTTGCTCTTTTTTCACATATCTGAATTAACTCTTTGTTAACTACCAATTTTGGAGCAGAGTTACTCAAGTTTTATTTTTAGCCAGAGTACTCTGGATCTCCCATTCCCTCATATATTTCACTCAGTAAAGTTTTGCCACATTCATTTTAACGAGAATGCTCCAGATTCTTCCATCCTAAAAATACACTGGATGAGTGGGTCTGGAGGACAAGAGATAGGAATGGACACCTCACCTGAGCTATGGCGGCCTCAAAAACTCTCCTGGGTGTAATGTTGGTGGGATTGGTGTTGCAATATTGAATGTGATAAATCAATGTGAACAACTTTATGCAAATAATGTAAAAAAAACTGAAAGAGAGAAAGAAAGAAAGAAAGAGAAGGAAGGAAGGAAGGAAGGAAGGAAGAAAGGAAATTAAGAAAGAAAACTCTTGGAAGACCTCTTCGAGCCATGCTTGCTCCCTGCACCTCATCAGGCTACTAGATGCCAACAATGTTGGACACAAATCTGGGGTCCAGGAAAACCCGAGGACTCCTAGTTGGGGGCCTGTGCTTCAAAAAATTTTGAAAGCCAAAGCTTTTCTTTCACTCCATTCTCCACTTTCTGCTCCTTTCCTCCGTTCTTTCAAGCTATGCTTCCTAAAAGTGTGTTTTATATTTTGTTTAAACAAAAAAAAAAAGAAAATTAATTTTCCGTTCACATCACCTGTTGAGAATTTGGCTTCTACCTTAGATGGATCTGTTCTTGTCAGGATTATTAGTATCCTCCTGATTGGCATATCAAGGTGTTCTTTTTGAAATTTCACTGGTTCTGTTTTCTGTGAGATTAAACCTCTGGGTTCCCTGAACACTTTGCTGGACTTCTGTCAGACTATTCTTCATGGATCTCTTTGCAGTGTTTCCCGACTATTGAGTTCTTTATACCTGTCCTTTGTTCATTCTCTTTTTACTGTAGCTGCTTCCTTATACCACTGGTTCACCTCAATTTCTAATTTCAGTGATTTCCTAGTCAGCATTCCTAACCTGACCTCTTCCTTGTGTTCAGATGAGGTGGATATTTCCACTTGGATGTCCCACAATTAGGACAGGGCACAGCTCTCCCCTCCACTGGCCCTACATGCTCTTTTCCTCTTCTGGAAGAACACTACATCTTTTCTCCCATTCATGCATCTTGTTCCATTCATTTATCTTGTTGAGTTAAGCTGTCACCTAATATGTGTCAGGCCATTTGGTTCAGATTAGCACTGTAGCACTGTTGTCCCATTGTTCATCGATTTGCTCGAGTGGGCACCAGTAACATCTCCATTATGAGACTTGTTGTTACTGTTTTTGGCATATCCAGTATGCCATGGGTAGCTTGCCAGGCTCTGCCGTGTGGGTGGGATACTCTCGGCAGCTTGCTGGGATCTTCGAGAGGGATGGAGGAATCGACCTGGGGCGGCAGCATGCAAGGCAAACACCCTACCCGCTGTGCTATTGCTCCAGTCCTTGGTTCAGATTAAGATTATTAAAGTTTGGGGCTGGCTGGAGCAATAGCACAGCGGGTAGGGCGTTTGCCTTGCACGCGGCCATCCCAGGTTCGATCCCAGCATCCCATATAGTCCCTCGAGCACTGCCAGGAGTGATTCCTGAGTGTAGAGCCAGGAGTAACCTTAAAAAGCAAACAAAAAAAAAGATTATTAAAGTTTAAGATAATGTAAAGTAGGTACCATCATTCTCTTTTTGAATTTATGTTCTGAGGGTAGGAGGGAAGAGATAATACAGGAGACATGAGGTGGTGACAGCCATCGCTTGATTTGGATTTGGGTGGTTTTGGATTTGGCCTGGCCTGGTAAGTTGACATTTATGCTGGCTCTTGAATGTCCAGAAGGAGCGATCTATCTGTGCAAAGACAAGGAGCAGAGTATTCCAGGCAGAAGAGACAGCTATGCAAAAGTCTAATTGTATTCCTGATAAATTTGAAGGGCAGAAGAAAGTAAATTAACCTGAAATTTAGTGGGTGAGAGAAGAGGGGTCTGTGTTACTTTCCTGAGACTGCTGAACAAATACCTACAAACCTGACTAAAAGCAGTTTCATTCTTCCATAGTTCCTTCAGAAGGCCAGAAGCTGTATCAAGGTATGGCTGAAATCAGATGTTGACAGGCTGTTTCCTCCTGAAGACCTGTGGGGGGATTGTTTGCTTCATCTGCTGCTGTGACTTCTATCATTCCCTGGTCTGTGGCTGCATCACTGCAGTCTTTTTCCTGTGTGGGTACAGTGCCTTCTCTGTGTCCAGTCTCTCTCTGCCTTCCTATTCAAATGTCACATGTAAAGCACTTAGGGCCCTGAATATTCAGGATAACCTCCCCATTTTGAGTCCTTAATTAATCACATTTGTAGATATGGTTAACTGCTAACGAACTACCTGGAACTCACATGGTAAAGAAAGAAAGGCTGCCTAAGAGTAGACGCTCATAATTAGATATTGCCTTTCCCTGGAGATAGGTTAATAAGATGGTTTCTGGTAAAAACCCCAATTCTGGATAAGACTTCCACAGTAGAGGCTGGAGCCATAGCACAGCAGCTAGGGCGCTTGCCTTGCACGCGGCCAACCCAGGTGCGATTCCCAGCATCCCTTATGGTTCCCTGAGCATAGCCAGGAGTGATTCCTGAGTGCAGAGCCAGGAGTAACCCCTGAGCATCGCCAGGAATGACCTAAAAAGAAAAAAAATACTTCCACAGTAAATTGATAGTTAAAAAATGTTAACAGTTTTCTACCCTTTTTTTTGGGGTGGGGGCACACCCATTGGTGCCCAGAGCTCGCTCCTGACTGTGCTCAGGAACCATCTGTGGTGCTGGGGATTAAAACCAGGTCAATTGGTGGCTGGAGCAATAGCACAGTGGGTAGGGCATTTGCCTTGCACGCAGCCGACCCAGGTTCAATTCCCAGCATCCCATATGGTCGGTCCCCTGAGCACCGCCAGGGGTGATTCCTGAGTGCAGAGCCAGGAGTAACCCCTGTGCACCACTGGGTGTGACCCAAAAAGAAAAAAAAACAGGTCAATTACATGCAAAGCAAGTGCCTTACTTCCCATATTTTCTTTTGAACCTGCTGTTCCTTAGTTGGTATTAGCTAGAAATAACTGGTACATCTTGGAAAGACCATTAGAGCTGATCTTGGTTATAGATTTATTACCTAGATAGAGGAAATAATTACTTCAGCTGATCTTGGTGATAGATTAATTACCTAGATAGAGGAAATAAGAACCAAGGCAGAGACTTCAGATTTTCTCTTGAACAACTGGGCCATGAACTGAGAAGTGGGTAGTTGGGAGAGAAATAGACTTGATGGAAGACAGAAAATATTCTGTTTTGCTTAAGCTAATGTTGAGATACGTATTAGAACAGTCCTCTGAGATATTAGTTAGATCAATGGATGGATGGAGTTTGGAGATTCTGGAAAGGTTTTTTTTTTTTTTTTGGCCACATCTACTGGTGCTTAGGACTGACTTCTGGCTCTGCACTTAGGATCATTCCTGGGGGCCTTTGGGAACCATATGGGGTGCTGGGGATCGAACCCTGGTTGGTTGTATGCAAGGCAAGTTCCCTACCTGCTTTATTACTGCTCCAGCCCTGTGAGAAGAGCTTAGTTGCAGATATTGCAGGAGTTATTTGCATGTAAATTGTGTGGAATTACCTGTAGAGATTGCATGGATTATTATTTTTTACCTTTAGACCTGCAGACCATCACTCTCTGTGGACCTGTGGTGAAAACAACGGGTACTGAATTGTTTACCACAAGAAGAGGACTATTAAAGCACTGAATTATTTAGGAAAGGAGAAGTTGATAGTGGGGTGGAAGGAAACCAGGAAAGTGTATATCCCTGAAGTTAAGGGTTAAACATTATTTTGATTTACTTAATTTTTCTCCTTTCATTTTGCTTTTGTTGATGCAGTGGTTAGGAGTTATGGTATACAAGTCCATTTTGCGCTGCAGCACTTGTGAGGGTTGGGATTTTGGGGCCTGCACACTTGGTTGCAGCTCAGCAGAAATTGTACACTTTGCAGTGACACCGCGGATCCCAAATGGCAGTGCTGTCAGGATGGTGGCATGTGGGGCAGCATCAGGGATCAAACTTGAGGCCTCACACTTGCAAGGTGGGCACTCTATCACTGAGCCATCTCTAGGTCCCACTAAACAATTTGATTTTTAAAAAAAGTAGATAATTTTAGTATGCCAATTTTGCGATCATTTGTGACACTGGCGACCAGCGTTTATATAGTGCTAAAGATTGAACCCAGGGCCTTGCACATGCAAGGAATGTTATTTTGCCACTCAACTACCTTCCTGACCCTGATTTTATATATTAATATCTATATATAATTTATTTATTCTAATTTTTTGTTTGTTTTTAGGCCACATCTGGCAATGCTCAGGGCTTATGCCTGACTCTGCACTCAGGAATTACTCCTGGTGGTGCTCAGGGACAAATGCTTACTGGAGGGAGAGGCATTTGCTACTAGGGATTGAACTCAGAATTTCATGCATGCTAGGCATGTGCTCTACCACTTGATTTCTCTTCTTGGCCCTTGACATTTAGTACAGAGCCAGGAGAGTTTGGGACAGATGCTTACTGGGCTGAATTGGGGACTAGAGACTCTGCTAGCATACAACACTTCCAAGGTATTTTGTTGTGAAGAGAAGCAGAGCAATGGGAACATTGTTGGAAGGATATATTAGTCAAAGGAAGGCTTGTTAAAATCAGAGAGCAGTAGAGTGAGTTTAGAGTGGAGAGGAAAATACTTAAGCAGAGGAATAACTAATGAAGGCAGGAGAGTATGCTGGGTAATTGTAGGGGTAAAATTCTTGGATAGCTAGGAAAAGAGAAACTCTCAGGCACAAGTAATGGGGCTGGAGTGATAGTACAGCAGGTAGGGCGTTTGCCTTGCATACGGACGACCGGGGTTCGATTCCCAGCATTCCATATGGTCCCCTGAGCACGGCCAGGAGTAATTCCTGAGTGCATGAGTCAGGAGTAATCCATGTGCATCGCCAGGTATGACCCAAAACCAAAACCAAAACAAGTAAAATTGTCCTTTACTAGAAGAAACATTTAATTCATAGTAATGATAAAAAGAAGGACCTCAGAGATTATGAAAATAGAGGGGGATGTCCATACTTAGTAATGAAAGATGGAATTACTGTTATATTTTTGGGAAGAAGGGGACTGTTTGGAGCTTTGGGCCACTCCATTCAGCGCTTGTGGGTTACTCCCTGTGGTACTAGAACCTTGATTCCAGGAACTATCCCAAGGCTTCTCACTTGCATGCATTGTGCACTTAGCCCATTGCCCTCTCTCTGACTCCTAGGAGATGGAATTCTTACCCGACTGTTTCAGCTTTTCCAAGAAGAGTCATGAGGTCGGGGTAGGGAGGATAACACAGTTTTGGGAAAAGAGGTCATTTGAAAGATCCTAGTATTAGGTTTGTTAACTACGGCAATTACATGTTTGAGGCTTGCCTCATGAGTTTCAGTTGAAGCCAGTAGCAGTGTTTTTCTTCAGATAGTTTTTCTTGGAAGCTTAGGTGGAGGTGTGGGACAGGGAGAGCATGCAGCTTAACTAATTTGAGGAAGAGAGGAACCAGGGGTTTAAGGGTGCTTGCAAGTAAGAGATTAGATTACAGTGGTGAATCTCGATCCTAAAATGGACAGCGAAGGGCTTGAGGATGTAATGCAGAGTGGGCAGAATTGTAGAACCAAGGATTAGAAATCCTTGGTTACAGGAGGAGGAGATCAGAGTTACAGTCTCTGAGTAAAGAGCTGAAAAGGGAAAGTGGCCTTTGCAGCCTGGGGTGCTTGAAGCTGGTCTCAGAGTAGGTGTGAGTAATTGTGATGTCAAAGTCAGGCTCCAACTGGAAGGGTGAGTGCCTGAGGCAAGTTCAAGGGAACAGTTATCAGCAGTGAGGTGATTTGAGGCAGTGGGCCTCTGTGTAGGTGTGGAAGAAGTCAGAAGGAGACTGGGGTAAGATTGGAACAGGAAACTGCCAGGTGCTCAGGTCATCAGCGAAAGAGGAAAAACGGAGTAGACAAGTAGATGCCAGCCAGAAGGGATGATGCATGGTAAAGTCTAGTGGCATAAACTTCAAAACAGGCGTGATTTTTTTGGGGGAGGCGTGTAGGGGACACGGGAAGGGGTTAGGCACCTCCCAAGTGGTGCTCAGGAGACCAGGGTTCCCTCCTGGAATTCTTGGCCACCCAGGCCAGTAGTTCAGTGGGAGGGCCTGAGGATTCAGTGTTGCTTGGGCTCTGTGGTGCTGAGAATTCCCTGGGCCACCCAGCTGGTATTTGGGAGGTCCAGGACCACACTCCTGGGAGACCTGTATTGCAAGGGTCAAACTAGGGAGTGCTGCTTGCCAGGCATGGACCTTAACTCCTGTTGAATCTCTAGTCCCTAACTAGTTCTATTGTTTTGTTAATTTGTGTGTGTGTGTGTGTGTGTGGTGGGGGGGATGTTGGGGCTACATTCAGTTTTATTTAGGGGCTGCTATTCCTGTTTGTATTCAAAGATTACTCCTAGTGGTGCTTTGGGACTACTGGATGCCAGGGATTGAATCCAGGTTAGTAGTATACATCAAGTGCCTTAACCCCTTTTCTATACACCCTCTCTCCCCCCCCTTTTATTTTTCTGTTGTGAGAGGGGGATGAGGGTAAAGGAGTTTCCTGCCTAAATTGGCATGCTCATAGAAAAACAAGTCAGTTTAAGGGTTTTGGGGGGATTTGAGCAGAGGTGTCACTGTATTTACAGTCATGGGGTGGGAAGCTGTTGCCGCTGGTCCAGGCGGAGTCTGGCACATTTTGTGAAGTTAGGAATTAACTCTGTCATCTCGACCACAGGAAATTCTCCAGAATGGGAGACCGGTTATCAACAAAATCAGAGATGTTTTGTTATTTCCATCTAAACTGGCAGAACATTAGACAAATGTGAGAATATAAACAACCTGATGTTGCTTGGATGCTGAGTAAAGTGTTCTTAGACCTGTGCAGATTTCAGTTTAGGTTTGCTTTCTTTGTGTTTCTAGAATTTTGCTGGGTGAAAGGAACATTAGAAGAGGTCATGGTGGCCTGCTGGGAATGGTCACAGGGAAGCCTTTTGGGGATCTTGGGTGGGGCTGGACCGAAAGATGCTCCTGTTGTTATGGCAGCCAGTGGTGAGCAGTACAAAGACCCCTTCAGACTGTCTGCCACCTTGGGGCATTTCCTAATGGCAGAGTGGCCAGTAGGAATATTAAGGTTTCCTTGGGGACTTCTATCCAGGGGCTGGGAACATGAGGTTCTCTGAAGACCTTTTCCCTACCAGAATGGCCATGTAACCCCTGTGAGTGTGGCCTTCTCCTATTTGGCAGAAGCTAAGAGCTGTTGCTTCTGGAGGCATGCATCTTAGCAGTCCTTCCTCCAGATATATGTAGACTCTGCTCCCCCTCCATTGTCACTATCTTTGGGTTTTGGAGAGGTCCTCTGGAGTCTCTCTTGATGCTTATATCCTACTTCATAGCTTGGGTTTTTTTTTTTTGGGGGGGGTCACACCTGGTGATGCACAGGGGTAACTCCTGGCCCTGCACTCAGAAATTAACCCTGGCGGTGCTAAGGGAACCATATGGGATGCTGACAACATGAGTTGGCTGCATGCAAAGCAAACGCCCGAACTGCTGTGCTATCACTCCAGTTCCCCTAGCACAGGTTCTTTTATCATTTATCTTCCAGCGCTGTTGCAAGGAATGGGAAAAGATGGAATAGTTGTAAAAATTCAAATATGATTCTAGTAAACCTTGCTAGGAATGTTGTGAAGATCAGTATAATATATAAATTGACTAGCACAGGCTCCAGAGATTTACTTTTTCTTGACAGATCAGTCTCCTCATCTCCTTTTTTTTTTTTTTTTTTTTTTTTTGCTTTTTGGGTCACACCTGGCGATGCACAGGGTTTACTCCTGGCTCTGCACTCAGGAATTACCCCTGGCCGTGCTCAGGGGACCATATGGGACGCTGGGATTTGAACCCGGGTCGGCCGAGTGCAAGGCAAACGCCCTACCCACTGTGCTATCGCTCCAGCCCCGTCATCTCCTTTTTTGACTGCTGCATACCATTATTCTATATTTTAGGCATATCATGCCTCTTTAGTGTTGATAATGTGATATCTACTTGTCTGTTTATATCTTTGATAAGATCACCCTAAGCTTGGTGGAGCTTCAGAATTCAAACAAGTTATCAGTTTTCCTACAAATATGTTCTAATGTTTCCTGTCCACCCTTATCGTCAGTGGTCATTACTCCCCCAGCCCCTGGTCCAAACTTTATTTGAATCACTTACATTTGTGTTAGAATCTTCTTTAAGTTATGAATTTTATTTCATTTTATTTTTTTTTTGTGGTGCTTGCGATCGAACTCTGCAATCTGCCACATGCAAGTGCACTACTGCTGAGCTAAATTATGTGTTTCTTAAGGACAGAAACCAGTACATTCTTTCTTTAGTCATGTAATAATGTAGCTATGAATGTTTGTTGAATGTGAAAATCCAACACATATTTGAGTTTGCATAGTGTTTTTTTGTGAAATATAATTTGTGGTTATTATATTTTATTTTTCTTTGCTCTTTTAGCAATTTTTTAATAAAGATGAATGCAGAAGAAAATTGGTGACCTTAGTCAAAGTGGGACATTGATTTAATTGGTATACTTTTTCTTGAACGACTTTTACTGCTCTTAAGTAATCCAGTGATTTTACTCACCACTTGTCACTGTTTCATGCAGAATTATAATCATTAACTTTTTAAAAACCCAAAGAAATACAGATATAAAGTGACCGCGGTTTTCTGGCAGTGTTTAAATGTGATTGTCCAGGTAGTTTTTAGTTCTGGCTACAGTTACAAGATTGGCCTGCAGAGCCTTCTAGAACATTGGTTAAGCTGCCTTCTAGATCTTTTTCTAACCTTGGCGTCCTTGATTCTACATGAACTGATTAATCAAATATAATGAAGAGTTGAGATAATGTAGACCAGATGTCAGCAATAAAAATTCAGTTAGAGGAGAGTGGGAAGGGCACAGGAAAAGGGTGAGATGCAATGATGGAGTGAGTCATTCCTTAGTGTAGATGAGTAAGGAATGGTAGTGGTAAGGGGAGGGCAAAGGTGGATTGAGAAGTGGTGGAGCTTATGGGAAACAGTGGTGAATGTCTGAGGGATCGAGTAGACTTCTGTACAGTAGGCGGTATGCACTAAATAAATGACTGAGCAAAACTCATTTGGCACGTCAGAATCTGAGTCTTGTTCTCGGGTCTGGCGTTAAGGTTCACCAAAGTGATGACATATATTTTTCCAGCTGAGATTGGGGAGTATTCTAGAGTCCTGTGACATTCTTGAGAAACGTCTTTCCCTTTTCTTTTCACTTTCATTTTCATTCCTTTTCTTTTTTCTTTTGTTTTCTTTTCTTTTCCCTTTTTATCTCCTTCCCCTCCTTCTCTCTCCTCTCCCTTCCCCTTCTCCCTTTTATTGGGTAACTTCTGGCAGTGTTCTGGATTTAAAAGACATCTTGGAGTTTTATTTGTGTATTTTGGGGCTTCCTAAGCAATACGCAGGAGGCCCCATGACCACTCAGTTCATTGCTGCTTTCTTTGCTTCAGCTGTGCTGGAGGTCCAGTGGTACTTGCTGGACCATCTAGTTCTGGGAATTAAACCCAGACTCTCCTCATGCCAAGTAAGTGCCCTTTGACTTATCTCCCTGACCCACTTCACTTCTTAAAAAAAAAAAAAGAGTACTCATAGAGTTGAATATTTGATGGCCTGCTGTTTTTACTTCCTAAATTAAAAAAAATTGTCATCATCATGAAATTACGAAGTTATTCATGATTGGGTTTCAGGCATAGAGTTTCAACACCTATTCCTCCACCAGTGCCTGCCCCCCAGCCCCTTTGCTTTCCACCCTGCTTTCACAAGAGGCACTTGAAAAAAAAAAAGTTTTTGCAATTTGATTTTCATTGCAATGTGGTTTCCGTTGCTTATGGGTGGCGCACACACTTTACCACCTCCCAGCATCACCCCTGCTTCCAGTTGGACCCCTCCTTTCGCCATGGACATTACCTCTTCCCTGTTCTATCCCACAGCCACCTCAGTATTCTCATTTTCTTTGTTCTTTGTTTCCCTTGTTTTTGTGTATTTGCTATTCCACCTTTAGATTTCTTTATGTCCTGCATATGAGAGAGATCGTTCTGTGTCCGTCTCTCTCCCTCGAAGACATGCTGTTTTTATATTAGTTTTTTTTTTTTTTCCCTAATGGTGCTCAGCTTTTGTGTGAGAGCCAGAAAACAATTCTTCCTCTCAAACAAAAAGAAATAATGTTAAGAAGTATTCTAATTAGAGGACAAAAAGCCACTCTTGTGAAGCAAAGTTGTCTCCGTGACTTGGGTTAACTCAGGCCACAAACCTTTGATCAAGCCTCTTACAGGGAATGCTTCAAATTCGCCAACTAAACTGCTAGAGATAGACGTAGAAACATTGGACTTCACGTGATTAGAGCCTGATCTAAAGGGAAAGAGTCAGTCGGCTGCCTCCCTCTGACCTCTGTAATAGGTAACCTGTGGCCTGGAGTTAGGTCTGTTAGGTGCTGGACTCGGTAGGGTTTTTGATGGAATGTTCCACAAATAACAGTATCCATCTGTTTAGGAGAATTTTGTTTTGGGGTGAGATACTGGAGAAACACCAGAAGAAAATTGCCAACTGTTCTTTTTCCAGGGAATGTGTTGAGATTCATTCCCCAGGCTGTGTCTTTAATGTACTTGCCCGGTGAGAACTTCGTGCTGCTGAGGCTAAACCAGGACTGCTACCTTGTGTAGACTGCTGCTGTGTTTCTGTTATTTCCCACCCAGCTTTTGTCGTCCTGTCCCGAGGAGGTGCTGCCAATGTGGGAGCTAGTGGTAGGCGCTCAGGATTGTTATAAATGAGCAATGGGAATTAATAGCAGACGTGTTCCTATATTTTATATCTCAGGTTTTCCAAGTGTCCTGTGAAATAGATGGGGTTTGGACGAGAGGACACTTCACAGTCACACAGCTAGAAAGTGACCAAGTTGGAATTCAGTCCTGAGCAATCTGTCTCAGATGACCTCTACTCCAAGTGCCTCCTGCAGAGTGTTCTATTGACTGGGCAGTAGTGTCATTTGAACATGCCAAGGACAGCACCTTCTGACCGGAGGGCCCTGTGCTGTGCTGATCTGTTTCTGCATGGGAACACCAGATCGCTGCAGTGAGAGGCAATGTTGACTCCCAGAGCGGTTGTTCTGAGTGTCTCAGGATCTGGCACAGTGGAGGGGCCCCTGAGTGTGTTGCTGGCTGGAGATTTCTGTGCTTTTAGAGTTGAATTCCCAGGAGTACCCAATTCCAATGAGTTCTTTGCGAAGCTTTGCAGTCACTGATTTGATCAGTTGAGAATTCTGATGTTGTGTTAGACTTGGAATTTCTGAGCGGCTGTCACGTGAAATAACTAAATGTTCAAGACTAGTTTAGCTGTTTCTCACTACACCTAACTGAATGGAAGCCTTTAGTTGAGTTGTGTCAGATTTATGCCAAAGAAAATTTATACTAGTTAGAGACTAATTCCTCAGCCTAAGGTAGATAATACTATGACATCTTTTGGTTGTTGTTCCAAGATTCCTAATAATTTGTAAATGCAAACTACTCCAATTCTTTCTTAGTGTGGGCTTTTTACTTGTTCATTTAAAGTGAGAGAAGTTGTGTTAACAGGAAAAATCACTCAAGTAATAAGCATATGATAAATGATTTGCTTAAATATCAACTATCTATCTGCATGCAGTTCTTTTTTGGGGGGGAGGGATCACACTCAGCGATGCCCAGGAATTACTCCTGGCGGTGCTGGGAGGCAGACCATATACAATGCCAGGATTGGAACACCGGTCAACTGTGTGTAGGCAAATACCCTTCCTGCTGTACTGTTGCTCCACCACAGCCTGCAGTTTTTTTTTTTTCTTTTTGGGTCACACCCAGCGATGCTCAGGGGTTACTCCTGGCTTTGCACTCAGGAATTACTCCTGGCGGTGGTTGGGGGGCCATATGGGATGCCGGGGATCGAACCCGGGTCAGCTGCGTGCAAGGCAAACGCCCTACCCGCTGTGCTATCACTCCGGCCCCTGCAGTTTTTTTTATAGTTGTTTTTCCACTTCTCATGTATACATAGACTGTTTTTCTCATAAGAACAATACCTGCTAATTAAAAATTATTGTCAATTGTTTATTGAGTCACATCAATTTACAAAGTTATTCATAGTTGAGTTTCAGGCATTCAGTGTTCTAACACGTCACACTACCATCACATTACCAGTGTGACCACTTCCTCTTAGAAATGCTGTTTTGTAAGCCACTAACACCAGTCACACTACCATCACATTACCAGTGTCATTTTCCTGCCACTAATGTCCCCAGGTTCCTTCTCCCCTGCCAGCCTGCTTTTTCGACATGCACATTTTAATGTTTGGTTATTGTAGTTTGGATCTCATGCTTTCCATTTTGTTGATTTTATGGTTCACATGTATAGTTAAACAGTACCTCGATACAGTCATTGTGTCCAGTCCCCCTGTCCACTACCTTCTGTTTTCCTCTTCTTACTAACCCTTTCAGTCTTTCCTCCCTTCTCCTCTAGCTCTGTAGTCCAGGCTCCCGGTAGATCTAGGTATCTATTCCTGCTTTGATACCTTGCTTTCCTTTGTCCGTTTTTCTGTGGACCTCAGATAATATATGCTCATTTAAGAAATTTAAAAATGGATAAAAGGATGAAAATAAAAGTTACTTACAACCCCACCATTCAAAAATGAGATTTATTTTTTAACCTGCTGCTGTGTGTCTTTCTACAGGTCTTTGTGTGTAGATGAATGGGCCTAGGTTTATGTACTGTAAAACAAATACAGATTTTATTTGTTCTCTTTATTAATTTTCTATTTCCCACTTGTCCCATACATTCAGCATGTAATTAACCCAGAAAGAAATCCCAAAGATACACCAGAAGGCTTAACTTATTTAAGGCATCTGCCTATTTCTGAACCTTTATTCATTTTATTATTATAAATATTACCAACAGAAAAGTGTTGGATTTCCAGGTCAGAGACATACAAGAGGACGTTGATGATGGCATGAGGGCCTGGCACATGACCTTACCCACATTGCCCAGTTTAGTGAAAAATGGGAGGAGCCCTTGAAGAGCAAAAAGCCAGGATTCTGGGGATTTTATAGTACCATAATATAGGACATATAGAGACAGTATCATCTTTCACATGAGGAATTTGAAGTCAGAGAAGCCAGGCGGCTTTGTTCAGACTAGGATTGCCCGAGAGTGTGACTTGGGTTGCTGACTGCTCCAGATTAAAGTGTGGAAAAACAAGCCATGCTGCTGGCACCTGCCAGACTAATGACAAGGGGGTAGGCACAAGTGCACTGGGTGAGGTCACGGCTGAAGGTTGCTGTGTGTTGATATTGGAGCCTGGAGTTTTTTACAGAAAAAAAAAACCACTTCCTCTTAGAAATACCGTTTTGTAAACCACTTTACGTCTGACTGCTTCAAGGAAAGGACAGAGGCCAAAGTTGTGGAGTATTTTTTTTTTTTTTTGGGGGATTGAGTTCACTTAACATCTCAAAATTTATGATTGAGAAGAGGCTGTTGAGTATAAACTGCTAATGTGTGCTGCTGATTTCCATCCACTATGTGATTTGACTGACAACGGAGTGAACCTAGCCCACTGGGGTCTGGTGAATTACATCGCCTCAGCCAGAGTGTTTCTGGAGCTGGAATTGAAATGCACGGCCCTTTAGTTTGCAGTGTGATGCCAACACTCAGGCAATTGACTTTTGCTCTTCAGGCTCCAACAGGGGGAAAATTATGAAATAAAATGGGGAGAGGCCAGCCATCCTCAGGACTCAAACCCATAAATATAAATAACTGTAATTAATCATATGCAGTCTCTCTTGCCTATTAAATCTCTACTCAGCGGGTCAGTAAGCTTCACATAGCTCTTCAGCTTCTCAGCCCGTGGTTGGTTGAGAATGTTCTGGTGCCCCTGCTTGTTGAAATGTGACCCAGGGTTCTTTTCCAATTTGGGTCCCCAATCAGTTCAGGATAGGATTTGGGGCGGAGGGGGAGGGGAAAGAGAATCATCTGCAAATAACCCTAGCCCAAGGGGAAATGCAAATAGAAAAGAGACCTGCTGTTGGCATTTGAAAGGCTGTTGGCAGTTGACACTCTGTTCTTTATTACCAACTTGTTAGACTGAATGGGATGGAACAGTTTTTCAAGAAGAGTTCAATAGATATTTATATTCAATATTATCCCTGAAGTATTTGTTTTCTCATTGTGAAGTGCCAGTTTTGATTGTGTTTTGCATTTTAAAATATTTTCTCATGTGATTTGTTAACTCTGCTCTTCCCTGGCTCCGTTCTTTCTCCTTCTATTATGCACATGGCTAATATGTCTTTTAGAAAGAGTGACTTTATTATTGCCCTAAAAGACATTCTTTATGCTGTAAAAGGAGTTGACTGTCCTTCCATCCTTCTTTTCCTTTCTGTAAATCCTATCTATCATCACTGCATTAAAAGTCTGTCCCCTCACATCTTGCAGACCAAGCAGAGGGCTGAGAGGATGGCCTTTTTCTCATAGTCTGGGGCCAGCTCTTCTCCACAATTCGATTTTTTTCCCCTCAAATTACCTGCTTCTAGATTCTCTCTAGCTTTATGTGTCTCACCCATCTTCCAAAGCATTTGTCAGTTTTAAGTACATTTTTATTTATTTATTTAGTTAGTTTTTGGGGGGTGTTTGAGACCACATTTGGCATGCTCAGGTGTCACTCTGGCAATGATAGGGTGATCATATATGGTGCCAGGGATGGAACTGGGGTCAGCTGCATGCAAGGCAAGTTCCTTGTACCTACCCTTTATATTAAACCCCTGTGCTATCTCTCTGGCCCAAAATGTTGTTTTTGATATTAGTGGAGTGTGTGTGTGTGTGTGTGTGTCTGTGTGTGTGTGTGTGTGTGTGTGTGTGTGTGTGTGTGTGTATGTATGGGGGGGGGGAGAGAGAGCGAGAGAAAGAGCGCATTCTTACTTGGGCAGTTCCTTCAGGGATTGCTTTAGTTATATTTTTAGAATGTATAATTTCTATTATTCCCTACAAACAATATTTTTTGTAAGTTAGTTTTCAAATTTAAGGGTTTTTTATTCCTTTGGTGGATTTTGGGTCACCCTGGTGGTGCTTTGGGCTTCCTCTTGACTCTGCACTCAGGGATCACTTGTAACAGGGTTCAGGCGACCATATAAGATGCCAGGGATTGAACCCAGTGACCACATGCAAGGATCAGTACTATTTCTCTGGTCTACAGTTTTAAGATTTTTAGTAATGGCCTATAGATTTGTTTTGGGCCTGTTGTCTATAAACTTTGAATCTAAGAGAGCACAGAAAATGTTCTAATTGTTTCCAGAGCAGAAGCAGTTTTGTCACGTTCTTCTCCATTGATAATGTCAATCTGTTCATATGAGTTATGATTGGATAAAAATTTCCCCTTTTCTAAGACTTAGACTCTGCACTTATATCTAGCTTGAAGTTCTTAGTCACAGCTTCATCCTTGCTGTGTGTAGCCTACTCCAGAAATTTCCTGGTAAGTTTCACTGGGAAAGGTGGAAAAGGCCTTAGAATAGATAGAGCGGGTAGATAGGAGTTGAAAATCCAAATGTCAACAGGCTAATAAGTTGCTCTTTTTTGTCTCTCTCCAAGCTATTTATTTGTATTTTAAACACACGTTTAGCTAACTTAGCTCTTATTTTTCTGACCACAGTGGTGATAAGTGAGCTAGAGAGCTCAAAGATCAAGTGATCATGCTGGTGACAAATTACCATCAGCGTGATAGTTTGAAAAAAAAATTGGAGAATTTTATAAATCAGATAAGGGAAAAATTCAAATGGGAACACCTGTGTCTTGGGGTAAATTAGTAGAGAGGTTAATATTAATTTTCTTTTAGCTGTTTCTGAGGACATTGGCCTGTCGTTGCAGAGCCTAAAAACGTACATGTAGATAATTCTGATTTGTCAATAACTGAATTCAGACTCAGTCAGTAGAGTCTGTATTTATAAGGACAAATTGTAGCTTATATTTTTTATTGAGGTAATACGACTTACAAGAGTATTCCCTAGTTCCATTCCTGCCCCAGCCCCCTCCTGCCTCCAGTCACGTGCCCCCTCCCCCTCAGTTCTACAGGCAGAATCTCAGGGCTTGTTTTCTTTGGATATTCTCTCTTTTTTTTAAATTTTTTAAATTTTTTGCTTTTGGGTCACACCCGGCAATGCACAGGGGTCACTCCTGGCTCTGCACTCAGGAATTACCCCTGGCTGAGCTCAGGAGACCATATGGGATGCTGGGACTCGAACCTGGGTCGGCTGCGTGCAAGGCAAACGCCCTACCCGCTGTGCTATCACTCCAGCCCCTTAATTTTATTTTTTAATTAGTGAATCACTATGGGGGTACAGTAACAGATTTACACATTTTCATACTTGTGTTTCCCTCATACAGTGTTCGAACACCCCTCCCTCTACCAGTGTCCATTCTCCACCACCAGTGAACCCAGTATCCCTCCCACCTCCTAGTCCTATCCCCCTCCCCTCCTTCCTCCCCCCCTCCCTGCCTGTGTGGCAGGGCATTCCGTTTTGGTCTCTCTCTCTCTCTTTTTGGATGTTGTGGTCCGCAATAGGGGAACTGAGTGGCCATCCTGTTCAGTCTATAGTCTATTTTCAGCATGCATCTCCCCTCCCGAGAGGGTCCTCCAACCAGAGGTTACTTGGTGTTCCCTTCTCAATCTTAACTTCTTTTTCACCCAGCATGTGAGTCCGGCTTCCAAGCCATGGAGCCAACCTCCTGGTGCTTATTTCTACTATTCTTAGGTGTTACGTGATTGTTATTTAAATTGTTATTTTATTTTTTGGGGAACTCTTCTCAATCTCAGGAAAGCAGAATAACTGATCTCCCTACCCCAGTGTACTTGCTGGTTTCTTTTGAAATGCTCAGCTATATAATAGCTTATGCATCAAAAGAGTTGCAATCAAACGTTAAACCATTTTTTTTTTTTTGGCTTTTTTGGGTCACACCGGGTGATGCACAGGTGTTCCTCCTGGCTCTGCACTCAGGAATTACTCCTGGCGGTGCTCGGGGGACCATATGGGATGCTGGGAATCGAACCCGGGTCGGCTGCATGCAAGGCAAACGCCCTACCCGCTGTGCTATTGCTCCAGCCCCAAACGTTAAACCATTTTTACATTAAGTAAATTGAATTGACTGTTTACTATTTATTCTGTATGCAATTGTCATAAAAAATGTCACTCAGAGTTTTTTTTTTGTGGCCTAAAAATTTTATAACGTAGGCTCACATGCTGTCTGAGCCCATGTGCTGCTTGTGCCCATGTGGCCGAGCACATGTGGTGCCCCCAAGCACATGTGTTGCCTGCATTTTCCCTCTTGAGATGTGTTGTTTTTCTGTCTAATGCTGGGATGTGTGTAGGGGCTCTCTTCACCCTTGGAGAAGTCCACATTCTCCCATGAGCATGTTACTCTCTCTTTCCCTTCTTCCTCACCTTCAGAAATCTCCAAATAAAATCTGTTTTACTTCCCAAAATTTTTTTTAATAAAGTATTTTCAACAACTATTTCCTGAAGTGCATTGCTAATGACATGTATAATGCGATGGCAGGTGTAACTTATGAAAAAAAGGTACATTTTTCCTCTCATTGAGTAATAAACATAATGAACAAAAGCTAAGTAAAAAAAATGAGATCATTATTTGAAGTGGAAAAAAATCAGTTCTTTAATGTTTTGTTTGTGCTAACTGCCTTTGAAGGTACATTCTTAAATATTCTTTAGCTGTGCTATTGAAAAAGATTTATGTGTGTAAGGTTTTTTTGAGACTTCACAGAAAATTCCTTCATTATAGTTTTTTCTAATTCGGGCGTATTTCATAAAAATATAATATATTGAAAAATGAGATAACCGATTAAGATTCCTGGAATTAAAAATATACCAGATTTGTGTTTACCAGAGGAAGAGGGTGAAAGTGATAGAATTAGATAAACGTTATTGAAATATACCGATTTTCAGTTATAAAATATAAAATAAATAAGTACTGGAGATGCAATGCTCATCTTAATACTAACACTGGTGATATGGTAGCAAACTTTTTAAAGATTATAGATCCTAGTTCTATGAGAAGGGACAAAACATCTTCTCTCTCTCTCTCTCTCTCTCAACTTTCTTTTTTCAGGGGAGAGCTCCATGAAATGATGGGTGATTTTTTGTTTTGTTTTGGTGGAGGGGTCCATCTGGCACCAGGGAGTTAATCTAGGGCTTCCATATACAAACTGTATGCTTCAACACTTTGAGCTATCTCCCTAGGCTCATAGACTATATCCCTGTTTTCTGTTTGCTTTATTTTGTGGTACCAGGCATCAAATTAGGGACTTGTGTGTGCAAGATTTTACTACCAAGACTCTACTTTTCTGGCCTGAGGTGATGAATTATTAGTAAAATTTATGGTGGTAATTATTTTGTAGTTGATGTAGATCAGGTCATTAAGCTGTACACCTGAAACGCAGGCCATGCTATATGTACATTATATCTCAACAAAATTGAAAGAAAGAAAAAGATACAGATAGAAAGTTAATTATCAAAAGCACTTTGTGAAACCATAGGAAAATAGGCATTGATTTCTGCCCCCAGTTCCTGGCAGTGAGCTCCTGAAACTCTTGTCATTTCTTGGGTGAGAGATGGAGATTTTATTCTAATGAACCCTGGGTGGTCTTGTACAGGAGGCCTAGTTATTTGAAAGGCCCAGCCATGGTTTGAAGCTTGCAAGTTGCAAGTTTCATCCTGGCTTCTATTCCGCTGGAGAATTGGTAGAAGGGCTGAAAATGAGGTTAATGATCAACCACGCTAATGTGAGGAAGCCTCCACAAAACTTCCAACAACTTGGGGTTTGGAGAGCTTCCAGGCCAGGGAGTATATCCTCAGAGGGAGGGTGAGGCCTCGCTCCCAGCTCCACAGAAACAGAAACACATCATTGTGCTCCGGCCTCTTCCAGACCCACTCGTAGTTTTCTCTCTGTCTTCCTCTGGCTGTTCACCTGTATCTGTTACCAAATCCTTTAATAAACTCGTAAACATCCGTAAGTATTTGCCTGTGAATTCTGTGAGCTGTGCCAGCAAATGAATTGAACCTGAGAAGGAAAACTTTGCTATGTAGTCAAGGCAGAGGAAGTTGTGAGTAAGTTGGCGATTTGCTACCTTCAGGTAAGGGCAGCTCTGAGGGTCACAGTTCTGGAACTGTGGGAGTTGATCCTCTCTCCTAGAAGACAATGTCAGAATCCAGTCAAGTTGGATATCACCAGCTGGTATTACAGAGTATTGTGTGTGTGTGTGTGTGTGTGTGTGTGTGTTTAAACCTACATTTATTTGGTGACTAAGTATAGTGTTTGTTTATAAGTATAGTGTTTATGTGGGTAGGAAAAGAGACTCAGAAAAAGTATACGGTAGGGAAGAACTGAGATTTCCTTATATGAAAGAATAAAAGAAAAAGGTTCTTTTTTCCCATTAAACATGCTTTGTTTTCTTCAAAAAAAATTTAATAAATGAAAATAATTTAACTATAGTATATGTTTATACATATATAACTTTTACCCCACTATCACAGCAGACTTAGTTATTTAGTATAAGGAACAAATTAGACTAATAAGTGAATACCTAAGATAATCCTTTATTTCTTTTATAGTTTGTTCTTTTGGGCCACACCCTGTGGTGCTCAGAGATTACCTCCTGGCTCTGTGTTCAGGGATCACTTCTGGCATTGCTCAGAGGGTCATATAGGGTGCCTGCCTGGGATTGAACCTGGATCAACCACATGCAAGACCCTGCCTGCTGTACTATTTCTCTAGCCTTCCTGTATTCTTTTCTATATCTCTTATCCAAACTGATTTTTTAGGCAAGACAAACGCCCTACCCGCTGTGCTATCTCTCTAGCCCTCCCAACTGATTTTTTAAAAAAGACGCATTTAGTATTTTGGCTGTCAGCTTATTTCCCTCCTAAGTTGTTTTTTTTTTTTTATAATTGCAACTATAGTTAAAAACCAGAATCTCCTGTCTCTGCAATAATTATAAAAATAGCATCACTATGCCATTATTTTCCTTAATCACATTTATTGGAGCATGCTATTTAATTGAGTTTTTTAAAGGCACACTTATTTTGACTATAGACTGAATATCTATATCATTTATCTGTGAGCAAGCTTTTATATTTGATTCTCAGTGTTTTGACATTTTGTAGCTTTCATTCCTGTTTATTGTGGTGTTGGGAATCATACATGCAAATCAGGTGCTCTGCCTTTGAGTCACATCCCTCGTCTATTTTTTTTTTAACATTCATTTATTTATATAGTAAAGTAGACTTTTCTTATGGGATATTTGGTGTATGTATTTAGAAACAGTAATTATGATTGATTTATAAGGCTTTTTTGTCTTTTCCATAAATCAGGATGAGAGGCTTGCTATATTCTTTTTGCTATAAGGACTGATAATTTGAATTCTATTGTTTATTATGCGGTTTTGTTTTTCTTTCTTTACTGAAGCAAGTATCTATAACAGCATGTAAAATCTCAAAACCTGTTTTATGCTGCTAAAGAAATATAAACCCTATTATTGGGTTTTCTAACTCAATAATAGGAATGGTAAAGGGTCAGAAAGACTAAGAAGCCAGGGAAGTATATCTGTCTGCCTGAAGAACTTTTTACGTGTGATTCACTGTCGTATTCTTCCGAAAGTTGGAATTAAAAGAAAATTTTAGCATCTCTTTAAGAGATGCATCTCATTAGTTGAGAGGGTGTGTGTATGCACACACATGCATGCATGCATGTATGTGTGCACAAGCTTCTTTAATGTCATTCTAGGCCCATTACTCATTCAATTCCCTAACCTGACTCTAAGGAGTGGGCATTTTGGAGAAGGAATGTTCCAGATTTTCAGTTGTGAGAGACATTTTATTTTATGCTTCTTGGGGTTACGTTAAGTATGTTGTAAGCAAGGCAGAAAAATTTTGAGATAAAATTAAATATATGCTCTTTCATTTTAATTTATAGTTAGGGAGTATGATTGCAATAGTGTTTAACATTTATGTATAAGATTACTGCATCCAGCCACTACCAGAGGTCCAGCAGCCCTCTTGATTTTATGATTTTAAACAAAAATACAATAACTATCTATGATGATAGAATATATATTAATTTTAGTTTTAAAATGAATTGAAAGTGGAAAACAAGTTCACTGGCACGAATTAACCATATTCTTTATGGTTTTTGTAACAATTCTATGAAAAGCAAATACAATAGAGATGATTCCATTGTGAATTACACTATGATCATTTGCATTTAATGAATATAAATCTATTATTAGCTGAGGTGGGCTTTATTGATTTCTTGTAAATCTACAGTGTGCCTCATGAAAATGAGGGAAGGGATCAAATTTATGATAGTGGTTTCAGTATGTACTTTAGAAATGGCTAAAAACATACATTCATAATATAGAAGTTGCTTTGCAACATTATTTTAAAAATTGCCTTATGTAATTAATGACACCTAGAGTGTGAACATGTATCCTATATCCTAAGGCCTACCTCGCTTTCTGATGAATTTCTTTCATAGAAACTCATGGAGTCAATGCTTTTATCAGTTATGACATTGCATATTGAAACAAAAATTGTCTCAAAAGGTTCATGTTGGAGACCTTTTTTAAAAAATAAAAAAACCCAGGGCATTTAGTGAACTTACTTTAAATTGTGACCTTGTTTTATCCTTTTTCCTTTTTGTGCCTTTTGCTTACATTTCTTGAGCTCTGCCTTGAATTTCTGGAACAGGCTCCCCGTTCTCTTTGCCAACTACTCCTCCTGTCAAACTTCCAGGGTCGTGCCCTCTTTTGAGCTAAGAATGGGTCTGGACTAACCTCTTTCCCAGTTATTCTGTAGCCATGTGTTTGTTCCTGAACTGATCCAACTGACCTAAAGGTGCCCCAGGGAAATCAATAAGAAGCTTGTCCTTAGTACTTCTGGCATGAAGCTCTGTGAGCTACAAAAAGTGCCTGTGTTTCATTTTGCTTCCTGATCTTGGCTCTCTCTTTTCTTTATTAAAACACGCCCTTTGTTAAGGTTTCCTTTCCATCTTTTGGGATGGATCTTTCTTGGTTTAGATTTCTCAGGGAAGTTGATTGAAAATAGAACATGCCATAATCCAGAAATTTAGATGTGTAGCGTCTGAGGACTCCTGGCATTTCTAACCATTCTCTTTACATTTACTTGGTTCTTCGACTTTAAACAGTTTTTGGAGCCACTGTGGTTTGAAATGTTGTTAATGGCAGGTTTTGTGCATAATACTCCAGCACCACACCCTACCTTTGTCCTCCCCACATCTCGTTCTATCCTTCCCCCATCTTGCAACTGAAGACTATTTCTCCCTTTCTGTTCCCTTTGTTTTTTTTGTTTTGGGGCTATTTCTGGCAGTGTTCAGGACTTACTCCTGGTTCTCTGCTCAGAGATTAGTCCTGGTGGGCTCGAGGACTGTAGGAGGTATTGGAATTGAACGCCAGTCCGTCAGCTGTGTGCGAGACAAACACTTACCTACTGCACTCTCACTGTGGCCCCTCACCGCGTTGCCTTTGGGCATTTATCCCACTGTTTCTTTATACCTCATGGATGAGAAAGATCAGTTTGTATCTGTATCTCTCCTTCTGACTTTGACGCGACATTCTATTCTTCAGATCCATCTATGTAGCAGCAATTGTATGATTTCATCTTTTCTTATAGCCGAGTAACATTCCATTATGTGTGTGTGTGTATCACTGTATCACTTTATCACTGTCATCCCATTGCTCATTTATTTGCTCGAGCGGGCACCAGTAAGGACTCTATTGTGAGACTTGTTACTGTTTTTGGCATATCAAATATGCCACGGGTAGCTTGCCAGGCTCTGCTGTGTGGGCAGGATACTCTTGGTAG
This sequence comes from Sorex araneus, assembly GCF_027595985.1. Lineage (NCBI taxonomy): Eukaryota > Metazoa > Chordata > Mammalia > Eulipotyphla > Soricidae > Sorex > Sorex araneus. The sequence continues at coordinate 190,265,606 of NC_073313.1, forward strand.
CTTGCCTGGCTCTCTGAGAGGGATGGAGGAATTGAACCCAGGTCGGCCACATGCAAGGCAAACGCTCCACCCGCTGTGCTATCGCTCCAATAATATGTGTGTGTGTATGTGTGTGTGTGTGTGTTTGTATCATAGTTTCTTCATTCATCTGGTTTTTTCATCTTTTTTTTGTCATAATACGTTTTGCTATGATTATAAGAAAATGTTTTAAACATCCTTTGATATCTTACAGCATATGCAGTTTTTTGGTGAGGTTGGTGGAGGAGGGGTTGGGTCCACATCCAGCAGTGCTCAGGGCTTATTCCTGACTTATATTCCTCATCAGGAGCCACCCAGGCAGTGCTCAGGGACCACACATGGTGCTGGGATCTAACCAGGGCCGACTAACATGTCCTTATGCAAGCCAAGTGCTTAACCTCCTGTACTCTCCAGCTCCTCAGTCTATGTATTTTTGACAGCAGTTGATTGTCATCGTTACTGTTTGTGGATTCTGCACACATAAAGTAGAGGAAGAACTGGGAAGAAATATTAAAGAAATATATACAAGTTTTGCTTCTCAGAACTTGATGTATTTACTTTTTTTCCTATTGGGGATGATCTTTCATGAATGAATTTGGATAATTTCTTGTGAAAACTTGTCTTAACTTTTTTCTTTGTTTTTGGGCCACACCTGGCAATGCGCAGGGGTTATTCCAGGCTCAGCACTCAGGAATTACTCCTGGTGGTGCTTTGGGGACTGTATGGGATGCTGGAGATCGAACCTGGCTCGACTTGTGTACAAGGCAAGCATCCTACCTGCTGTACAATCTTCTCAGCCCTTAAATTCTTTTTCAAAAAGAAATGCAGGGGTCTGAGTGCTAGTACAGAGGGTAAAATGCTTCCTTTGCAAGCAGCAGACCTGAATTCAATCCCTGACTCCCCATATAGTTCCCTGAGTCCTGCCAGGAGTGATCCCTGAACACAGCGGAGTGTTGCTTTCCCCTCCCCCAAACCTATAATTATTCCACCCTTCTCTATCCATCCCTCACACACATGCTTATGCCCACAGACGCACACAGTTGACTGAAAGCTGCACATAGTTTTTCACAGTGCTTACACACTTGGTTGTGGTGTTTTCCAGTGGAGTGGGTAGGGCGTTTGCCTTGCCACGCGGCCGACCGAGGCTTGATTCCTGTCCCTCTCGGAGAGCCCGGCAAGCTACTGAGAGTATCCTGCCCGCACAGCAGAGCCTGGCAAGCTACCCGTGGCATATTGAGACGTTACTGCTGCCCGCTCGAGCAAATTGATGAACAAGGGGACTACAGTGCTACAGTGCCGCTGCTCTGAGCTGTGGTGCTCATGCACTTGTTAGTTGCACTGCCTGGGGGTTGCCCGCTTTGTTGCAGTGCTTACATGCTGTTTTAGTTGCAGTGTTTGCTGAGAGTTGCACACTTCAGTTGTGGTGCTTGCACAGACTTGGCTGTCGTGTGGTGTGGCTAAGAGCTTACACTGGTTGTAACACTGGCACTCCAAATGGCAGTCCTCTGGGGTTGCCCATAGTGTGTCTTGCCTTGGTGAACACAAGGCAAGCACGTTGACACTGAGCCATCTACCTTTACCAGGCTTAAATCTTTAAAAAACCTGTTTAAGGCAGCCAAAGAAGAGGACAATTCATTTAATGTTTATCTACTAGCCGCTCTGCCGCTCCTTTCTGTTCCCTGAGAAGAGTCTCCTGTGCCTCTCTGATGCTGTTTTGTTTGTTTGATAACTTCCAAAAAAATACAGCTAGAGGACTGTGTCTGTAGGGATCACCTCTGTAGGGGTCACAGGGTGTAAGATGTTTTGTGTCTCTGCTTGGTCAGGGAAGATGCAGTTGCAGACCGAGTGCTAATTATCCCTGCCACAAAGCAGGTTAATGTTGGGGAAAGAGAAAGTAGTACATGGTGTGCTTAGGTTGTTACTTGGGTATAGAAGCATTTTGTCAACATATGCTTTGTATCCCTGCACTATACTTTCTTTCTTTCTTTCTTTCTTTTTTTTTTTTGGTCATACCCGGGGTTACTCCTGGCTCTGCACTCAGGAATCACCCCCTGGCGGTACACCGGGGACCATATGGGATGCTGGGAATCGAACCTGGGTTGGCCGCTTGCAAGGCAAATGCCCTACCCGCTGTGCTATTGCTCCAGTTCCCATAGGTACTTTCTTATGGGGAAGTAAACAAAGTGTTTCTTTCTCTCTCTCTCTCTTTTTCTTTTTTAAATTTTGTTTTTTTGGTCTTTGGGCCACACCCAGTGGTGCTCAGGGGAGCCATGTATGGTATCCGTCCCTCCCCTCTATCACTTTTGAAAGGGACAGGGATTCATAGTTTATGTCTGTACTGGTGTGAGACTCAACCACGAGAATTTCCTTAAAAAAACAAAACACGGGGATTAGTCGAGAACATAGGGTTTGAAATGGTTGTGTGTCTATTCCTCTGCAAATAGCTGGAGGAGAGAATTCTTATAAAAGGGAAGCTCCTCCAGTCTCCAGCCCTCTCCACAGAGGAGTGAAGAGTTCATTTGAATGAATTTTAATTTATGCTAAATTAAGAGAAACAACGGGAAAAGTTATTTGGGTATTCCATTCAGAAAATTCAGAAGCTGCATAGTTTGCTGGAATGAGTCTGCTGGTGGTGATTGCTAAGGGGAACCTCCTGTCTCTTTCAGTGGCTGGTTTTTGTTTGTTTTTAAGCTTATAGTGTGTGGTTAAGTTTTACAGACGTGATTTTAGTTGAGAGCACAGGCTTCCTGTGTGTGGGAAGAGGTGGGAGTGGTAGGCAGTAGGGACTCTGACAGGATTGAGTAGTTGTTCTTGTTGTTGAAGTCACTTTATAATGGCTGTCCTCAAAGCACAGTAAGAATTGGTTGAACCAGAGAAGTTGCAAGGTTGACTAGACATGCATCTTCAGACTCTTGAGAAGCGGCAGAACAGCTTCACTTTGCTAGCAGTATGTTTATGATATTACATGGCAACTCTTTATCTGTTAGCATTTGGCAGAAGATTTTCCCAAACTACGTCTTGGGATCTGATTATTTGAGATCCTCATATCCATCACTTACTCTCTTGTCCAACTGAATGTTTTGTCACGATTTCAGATTTTCTTAATTCTCATTGGAGAGTCTCTTCTCCTTAAGTCTGCTTGTCTCTCTTAAGCTTAATGTATTTTTTTTTAAAGTCTTTTTGGTGTTTGGGCCAAATCCAGTGGTACTCAGTGGTTACTCCTGGTTCTGCACACAGAAATTATTCCTGGCAATTAAAGCTTAATGTTTTATTGGGCCAATTTCCCAGCCACCTTGGCTACCCTAATTGTGTTTAATCTCTTCCGGACCCCTGCCATAGGTTGGGAGGTCCTGTCACGGTCTCCGAGTTGCATGCTGTTTTAAGAGACTTTACCAAAGTTTGTGCATTTGCTCTTTTCATTGTTGCTTTACCCAGTTCCATCATCTAACACAAGGACTGTGCCACTATCCATACTTGTTCTGTCTTTGTCATAAGCTTGAACACAGAAATCCACTGAGCACTTTGTAAATCATGGGCTGAAGCATCATGCATCCGCCAGTCCTTCACATATGCCATCTCAATGCTCTGTTGCCAAAGAATATCAGAGATAAAATATTTTTCACATGGTATTATCTTTTACTCTGACTTCTTTCTCAAACTCAGTTTCCATACTTCCACCAAACAAACCAGACCACTACTTTTATATTTTATCTCCTGAACATTACTTGATGTTCCTCTTCCTCTTCTACATCCACGCTGCTCCCTGGGAAGAGGGGGTTCCCAAGTGGTGCTCTGGAGGCCCAAGAACTTCTCCCATGATTTCCAGCTATCTGCTCCAAGGGTTTGATACGAGGATGCAGTGCTTCTTGACCCCAGGATTATCCAGGCCGGTGTGCTCAGAGGGCCTTTGGGGCTGCCTCTTAAGGTTCTTGGATGACCATGTGATGCTAGGGAACCACACGAGGGTTAGCCATGAGCAAGGCATTTCCTTAACCCATGTACTCCCATTCTAGTGCTTTCCTCCAGTTTTACTTTATCTATCCAGACATGACCCTATTCTCTCTTCTCTTTTTTTTATCCTTGAAGATGTTTTTCTTCAAGTATTCTGTTTTTTTTGAAGTGTCCTTTAATACTTTTAGTAGTAATCAATCTCTCATTTCATTGCAGTGATATTAGTCATTCTTAACCTGCTATGTTTATGAATCTGTGTGTTTGTTTCTCTTTTTTATGTCATTCAGAGTATATATGATAATATGAAAGTTAAATTTACTGTCATTTTGACTTGAGTATTCTATTGATTCTCCCGTCCCCCATATATTATTTTGGTTCAGGAAATATTTTAGCAGTATGCCTTGTTAAGAAACCAACACTTTCATTTTAGGGACCCCTTATCACAGAAATTCAAGTAAAACATAGTCACTACCCACAGAGTTTTTTTTTTTTTAGATCATTCAGCTTTCTATCTTTTTTCTTTCTCTCTCTGTTTCCTTTTTTTTTTCTTTCTTTCTTTCTTTCTTTCTTTCTTTCTTTCTTTCTTTCTTTCTTTCTTTCTTTCTTTCTTTCTCTCTTCTTCTCTTCCTCTCTTTCTTTCTTAAAATTGAATCATTGTGAATTACAAAGTTACAAAGTTTGGTTGAGTTTCAGGTGTGTATTCTTCCAACACCAATTTCTTGATTGTGTCTTAGAAAATCAAATACCTAGGAATTGGTTTAACTAGAGAGGTAAAGGACTTATACAAAGAAAACTACAAATCACTACTTCAAGAAATAAAAGAGCACACAAGAAAATAGAAACACACACCCTGCTCATGGATTGAGGATTAACATTGTCAAAATGGCAATTCTCCTCAAAGCATTGTACAGATTAACTGAAGTCCTTATAAGGATACCCATGATATTTTCTAAGTAAATAGATCTAACACTACTGAAATTTATATGGGGTCATAAATTAACATTCTGCCTTAACTGTGTCCTGTATCTTCTGCTGGTATTAGTACAGCGGGTAGGGCTTTTGCCTTGCAAGTTGGTGACCTGGGTTCACTCCCTGGCATCTCATATGGTCCCCCAACCCTGGCAGGAAAAATTTCTTAGTGCAGAGTCAGGAGTAAGCCCTAAATACCTCTGGGAATGCACCCCCGCCCCCCAAAACCAAACCAAACCAAAAAAACAAAATAGAAGAGAAAGAAATAAAGAAATGGTACCAGTACTTTATTATCCTCACCTCCTCTCTCTCGCTTCTTTTTGGGTTACACCTGGCAATGTACAGGTAGGTGTTACTCACTCAGGAATTACTCATGACGGTGCTCGGGGGACCATGTGGGATGCTGGAAATCGAACCTGAGTCGGCTGCATTCAAGGCAAATGCCCTACCCGCTGTGCTATCGCTCCAGACCTGTTTTTTTTTCTCTTTCAATTGAAATATTTTTCTCCCAGTTTTATTGAAGTGTGGTGGACAAAACAATGTACCAGTTTAAGATATACATTGTAGTGATTTGGTATATGTATATATTGTAAAAATGATTACCACAAAAGGTTTAGTTGCATTAATCACAGTGTTATGATTCTTTTTCTTATGATAACTCAGTGTTATGATTCTTTTTCTTATGATAACTTTAGTTTTTTTGAAGGGGGAGGGCGCACACTTGACATTTGTCAGGGCTATTCTTAGTGCAGTACTCGGGAGCTGCTCTTATGGTGCCTGGGGATCATGTCGTTCTGGACTTGTGTGCAAAGCAAGCCCTCCAGTCCTTTGAGCCATGTCCCTAGTTGTGATAAGAGCTTTCTTATATCTATGCTTAGCAGCATTCAAATACACAGTATAAAACTTTATTACCTTTTAGTTTACTTTTACTACTTTTTTACATTTTTTTGTTTCAATATTTTTTGTTTCAGTTAGTTTTGCACTATAGTATTTCAACTATAGTAGCCATGCTGTATAATATATTCAGAATTTATTCTGGTTATCTCATAGCTGAAAAGGTATACCTTTTGATCACCTTCATCTCTTTCCCTCTGTTATTGTACTCCCTTCATTTTGCATATTTTCTTTATCTGTAATTTTTTTTCTGCACGCACACACACAGCACATTTTATTTAATTACCCAAAGAACATGTAGTTTGTTTCCATGTTTTTAATGTTGCAAACAGTATTCCAGTGGGGAGTAGGGAGGTAGTTGGGTTTAGGGGTATGTACCTTATGCTAAGGGCCCCAAGTATGGTCTCCATTACCACACCACATGGCCTTAACTCTGTAACCCCGGGTGTAGCTCTAGAGAGTCCCAGAGCTCTGCCAAGCACCACTGGTTCCCAGCAGCATTGTATCCCTCGGCCCCAGCATTGAACTGTCATCTGGCCCGGTGGAATATTGCAGAGAGAAGCTCCTGGGCTGCCTGTGCATTTCATTGCTCAGGAGGCTGCAGTAAATAAAAATCAAATAATGCAATGAGCATGGGGGTGCAGCTACCTTTTTGAGAGTGTTTTCTCCCCCACTCTTTGGCTAAGTGCCCAAAAGTATAATTGTTGGAGCACATGAATAACTATATTTGCTATTATTTTGGGGGATCCTTTTTTCATTGTGGCTACCCCAGTTTACATTCCACCAGAAGTATGGAAAGGGCTTCCTTTCCCCCACATTCTTCACGACACATCATTTTTTTCTTGAGGTGCAATCTCATTGTGGTTGTGATGTTGTTCCCTAAGGAGTTTTAGGTGTGAAGCAGGTTTCATGATCTGTTGATAATTTGTGTGTTGTGTTTGAAGAAATATTCATCCCTCTCTTTTTTTAGTGGTGTAAGGGATCTAACCCCAGGGCTCATACGTACAAGGAATGTGCTCTTCTGCTAAGCTGCTCCTAAATTTCAGTCTTTCTTCAACTCTAAAACATACTTTCGACATTCACTGTCAGAAGATTTCTCTTAGATCCTGAATGCAGTGCCTTAGAGAAATCCTCACTGAAATGGACTTTACATTTAACACGAGCGAGAATGATGTCTTCTTTAGGGAATGATAAAAAAATATATATAGATGTGAATTTTTGGGAGCTGTTGCCTTTTTTTGTTTGTTTTGTTTTGGGGCCATTATCTGGCAATGGTCATGGGTTACTCCTGGCTTTGCAGTCAGAGGTCACTCCTGGCAGGACTCCAGAGGCCATATGGGATGCCCGGGAATGAACCCAGGTTGGTCTGTGCAAGGCAAGTGCCCTACCCACTGTGATATCTTTTTTTTTTTTTTTTTTTTGCTTTTTGGGTCACACCTGGCGATGCACAGGGGTTACTTTTGGCTCTGCACTCAAGAATTACTCCTGTCGCTGCTCAGGGGGCCATATGGGATGCTGGGAATCAAACATGGGTCGGCTGTGTGGGCTGTGTGCAAGGGAAGTGCTGTGCCTGCTGTGCTATGACTCCAGCCCCCCACTGTGATATCTTTCTGGCCCTGAGGATGTCACCTTTTAAGACAAAGGTAGACCAGAACTGCTCTGATGAATAGATTAGTTGGTGATTTTTGCACTGATATTGAGAAAATTCTCTACTCCATCTGAACATTACCTGTCTCTTTAATTAAATTGTTGTTGTAAGTGATATGAGATGAAGTAGCAATTATCATAACCACAATAAGGGTAGTGAGGAAGTGATGCTTTTAGAACCATGTCAAATTGATTAATAAGTGCTTTTTTTTAAAATTACCTGTCAGTGATTTACTCATTACCAGTTGATGAGGGAATCTTCTGATTGGATTTGAGCATAGAAATATTCACTTAAACTATTTTATGCAAGTACCAAAAAATAGTTCATATTATTGCTAATTCTGAAAAATAAGTCATTTAGTGTTCTTCATTAGTAGTGGTAGTTCATTGAAAACCCCCCTGAAAGTATTCCCCTTAGCAAGGTTTTTAATTTTTTTGCCATACCCAGTGTTGCTCGGGACTTACTCTTGGCTCTGTGCTTAGGGATCATTCCTGGCAGTATTCTGAGAACCATATTGGGTACCAAGTATTGAACTTGGGTCAGCTGTGTGTAAGGCAAGCATTTTATCTTCTGTTCTGCTTCAATGTTCCCCACCCCTCTCCACTTTTGGTTTCACACAAATCATACTGGAACAAAGTACTAGCATATGCAGGATAGTCATGCATCTCCTCAGTTGGAAAAAGTAGCTCCAAACTTCCCTGGCTGAAGAAACACCTCTGGCACTTTCAGGACTGTGTTAATGTGCTACTGTGACATTCTTTAGCTCCCTATACATTTCTCAGATGCTAATACATGGTGTCTTTTGTGAGGTCATCAATGACATTATCTAGGAGAAAGAATCAATGATTCTAAGCTAAAGTCATTAAACCACAGAGCTCACATATAATAGACCACCAAACTGCTGTCTCTGTGGAGGTGGTGGCATTACTTAAGTAACTACCAGTAGTTTTTAATACTCAGTTCCTATTTGTGAGGGGAACCCAGTTAACCTGGAACTATCAATGCTCTCTCAGCTGCTAGAATTCCTCTGGTTATGATAGACTCATATGTGAACATTTATAATAGTACTGGAAATGATGTTGGTAAGTCATGACAAATAGGTGCCTTCCAAGTTAGTTAAGATAAAAATTTCACTACCAGACAATCTTGGGCATAAGATTTTACATAGGGTTGGCTGGAAGATGAATTAAGACCCCTAACCAACATAGAAAATGTTTGTATGATTTTGAAAAGGGGACGGTTGATGTGGAAGGGGCAGTAAATGAATAATTTTCCATCAGCAGAGATTGTGGGCATATAAAAGACTTTTCTGGTGAAACTCATTTTTTTGGATTGAATAGGGGAAATCAAAGAATTGAGGGCTGAAAGGACTGGTGGATGAGCTAGGCATATTACAGGATTGGGAACTTCTTAGCCTATTGTCCAGAAAGATATGATAATTTTAGTAAGAAATGGGTCCTAGAATTTAGGAATTTTTCAGAGGAAATGAGATCAATACAAAAATAAAATTTTAAGAAATGTCACCTTTTGCTATCGAATTTTTTATAGTATGTCAAAATAAATTTTCTGGGCTGGAGCAATAGCACAGCGGGTAGGGTGTTTGCCTTGCACTCGGCCGACCCGGGTTCGATTCCCAGCATCCCTTATGGTCCCCTGAGTACTGCCAGGAGTAATTCCTGAGTGCAGAGCCAGGAGTAACCCCTGTGTATCGCCAGGTGTGACCCAAAAAGCAAAAAAAAAGAGAAATTTTCTGAAGAATCATATTCACTGCGTTCAAATTATTTGATTTGATATGGTTATGTAAAAGGTTTTATCTTCCCAGTATAGACTCAAATATTTCAATTAATGTAGTTTATTTTGTAATGTTACATGGTCTTTAGTGCTTGGCATTAAAATGGAACTCAGGGGCTGGAGTGATAGCACAGCGGGTAGGGCGTTTGCCTTGCACGCGGCCGACCCGGGTTCGATTCCCAGCATCCCATATGGTCTCCTGAGCACCGCCAAGGGTGATTCCTGAGTGTAAAGCCAGGAGTAACCCCTGTGCATCGCCGGGTGTGGCCCAAAAAGCAAAATAAATAAATAAATAAATAAAATAAAATGGAACTCAAACACTTTTTTGTAGTGGTACATATTAAGCACCTTTTTCTCTGTAGAGTAGAAGGTGTATTGTTCAGGCAAGTCAGAGCTCCACCTAGTCAGAGAATGGACTGGTGGTTTTCCAGGAAGATGTATATGTACCAACGGCTGTACTGAATGATATTTCTAGGCGTGTCACATTGCTTAATATCAGCTCTAAGATAATGATCCTTTTGTCTTGTTTAACAGAATAAAAGCTAGTAATTTTTGGGGTGGGTGTTCCATTTGTATGTAATTTTGTGTGTGTGTGTGTGTGCGTGTGTGTGTGTGTGTGTCCTGAAAAATAAAGTGTTCAAGAAACCTTTGACATTTCCATCAGTCCGTTAGTGTATAGTGAATGAAATTTCTAGGCGTGTCACATTGCTCAATATCAACTCTAAAGTAATTATTCTTTTGTCTTGCTTAGCAGAATAGAAGCTGCTAAGTTTTTTGGTGGGGTTTCCATTTTTATGCAACTGTATTTTTGTTTTTGAAAGATTATTTGTCAAGAAACCATCAAAATTTCCATCAGTCCACTAGTGGAATAATTCTTAGCGAGTGTGAAAAAAAGTCAAGGGCTAACAGTGTAAAGCTTTATTTGGAAAATATAGTGAGGGCTGGAGCGATAGCACAGCGGTTGGGCGGTCGCCTTTCACGCAGCCGACCCGAGTTCTATTCCTCCACCCCTCTCGGAGAGCCCGGCAGGCTACCGAGAGTATGGAGCCCGCTCGGCAGAGCCTGGCAAGCTACCCGTGCGTATTGGATATGCCAAAAACAGTAACAACAAGTCTCTCAATGAGAGACGTTACTAGTGCCCGCTCGAACAAATCGACAAGCAACGGGATGACAGTGACAGTGAGCAAGAAAGAGTGCTTGGTTTGCATGATTCCCCAGTAAACTGTTGTAATGCAACTCTGGTTAGGAGAAAACAATTTTGCAGTGTTGAATCTATCACTTTGTAAAGGAGTCAAGGTATGGCTTCTTTGGCTTTTATGGTAAAGAGTCACTATTGTAAAGATAGAAACGTAAGTGTATTGGCTTTGGCTTCTTTAAAAATGGGAAAACATGGAAAGCGGCTGCATTGTACTGTCATTGGAATTAAACCATTACCCAAGAACCTGAGTCAGTTCATTCACACAACCAGTGACACAAGACTTCTAACAGGTCTCTGTGTGGAGGGGATTAGCAGTTGAAAAAAACTGCAAGTTCAGCATGCAGTTTTGTCAGATTCTTTTTTACTTCATATTGTTTATATATCTCATTTTCTCTTAATTTGCTATTCACTTAAAATTCCTTTTGTAAGCTAAGTTTATGTGGTGAATTCCTGTCTAGGTTTTTTGTGTGTGTGTTGTTTTGAATCGTGACATTCAAACTAGCATGTTAGTAACTTCCTTGTTCTGTGTTTTCTAGTTTAGCAGAGTTTTATGTTCTCTATAGTCTCTTTACCATTGTGATTGTTAGGTGGTAAAAATCCCAATTAACATTGTTTCCTTTCCCTTTTCTTTATAGGCTAAGAAATGGCGTTTCAAAAGGCAGTGAAAGGGTCCATTCTTGTTGGAGGAGGTGCTCTTGCAACTGTTCTTGGCCTCTCTCAGTTTTCTCATTATAGAAGAAAGCAAGTAAGTAATCGCATATGTATTGATCATAATACAACACTTAAATCTATGGCACATACGCATGTTAATGCTTTTTCTTTGTTGTCATCTTAACTTGATCTGAAAAACACAAATTCAAAATATTGCCAAAGTTATCCTTGAGAATGATATATTCTGCTATTCATAAATAACTTTATCAGAAGGCATTATATTTTTTACCCTTAGCTTGGCTCTTTCTTTTTAAAAGACTGCTTCATTTGGGAATGCCAGGGTTTGTTCATTCAAGCTTTCCTCATCTAATTCATCCAAGTGTCTGGACACCTTCTGTGTTCCTGCCAAAAGTTTGTCTTGTGAGAAGGCAGGCAACTGAGAAAGGAAATGGAAAAGAAAGAGTTTATACAAAGGACCCAACTCCGAATCCCGGTTTTGTTTCTTAAAGGTTTAGTTACTTATGTAGTATTGCTTTATATTGGGTGAACTTTTTAAATGGGGGATAGGTGTAAAAAGTGAGAGTAGCATCAAATTTACTACCGTAAAGTAGTAACTTAAAGTTTTCAGTTTATTTTTCCCTTTGCGCCATATCTTTCCCCTTTGTCTGTGCCTTCCTGTGGTTTGAATTGATGCAGGAAATAATTTTGGCGAATCATTTTCCAGGATTGAAATTCGGGAAGTTCCCCTCTGTGCTCGGGTCTCCTATTACCTCTCCCCTATGCCTTAAGACATTTTGTGCTACAACTGGGTGCAGCATTCCCCATTCAAGACGTGGAGGTAAAGGAGTTTGGAAAGTATTTTCTGGACTCTATGAGCTACTCATTTTCTACATTTCTTTGAGAACCTTTAAGCCATGGATTGACTTGAAATTCTTCTTCTTCTTCTTCTTTCCTATTAATATGGCAGTGGAGCTGTGTTGCTTGGAGCTGATGTCGCTTGGAGTCCCAAGTGCCTAATAAATGCCACTTCTAAAAATGCACTTTTAGTATTGTAATTTGCTGACTTATAGTTTTAAAAAGATTTTTATTGGATGCCCATGTCTTAGTGCTTCCTTCTAAAGATGAACTGTGTTGAATTGGTTAGATTTGTCTTTTTCTTTAAAACAGATTTTTTTTTTTTACTTTGGGGGTTACACTCTTTAGTGCTGAAGGCCTACTTTGGACTCAGTTCTTGGGGGGAAATTGCTGTGGTAAACAGGGGACCATGCAATGCAGTACAGAGGGTTGAACCCAGGAGTCCGATATGCAAAAAGTGTGCTCCAGCCCTTTAAGATATCCCTGAGGGGGGCCAACAAGATAAACATAGCTGGCAAGATGCTTACCTTGCACATGACTGACACTGGTACGATCCCCAGCCTCCCATATTGTCCACTGAGCACCACCAGTAGTAATTCTTGAATGCAAATCTAGGTGTAAGCACCTGAACTACTCTGAGTGTGGTCCCAAAACAAAAACAAAATATCTCCCAGAACTCATCTCTTTTTTGTTGTTAACTGTGAGTATATTGCATATATTGCAGGTACTTATTTACCACTTTGCTTTTAAAACTCATCATCACCTCAGGCATATTACACTGTTTCTTTAGAAATGTTGAAAATAAATGTGAAGAATGATTAACCCTGCAGAGGCTATTTCAGAAGGGCAGATGTGTTTGGTGCATGGACTTTATGGTTGAGCTGACTTTTGCCATATTTACCAGTACTACTTGAAAAAAAAAACAATGATATCTAATATATGATGTGTTGTTCCTAAGTCATGATATCTAATATATTATGTGTTGTTCCTAAGTTTATACATGGTTTATGTCTATTAACTACTGTAAGCATATTCTACCTCAGACTTTACAACTTCACTTTGGACCTAGGCAATTCTATTTAACACATGCCTATTATTTCTCTAATAGTTGATCTCACAGAAGGGATGAAATAGGTAATACCACCCTCAACCTGAGCCTGAGTGAATTTTGGTTAGGAAAGTCAAGGCAAAAAAACAAAAACAAAACAAAACAAACCCACAGAAATGCCTATTGGTTCTGGGACATTATGTTATTTTCTCTTTCTTAATTGGACATCTTGACCATCCTAATAGCAATGTCAAATAGATAAAATCAGTTTTAAGTCACTTACAATTTTGTTTTTTATTTTTATTTGTTTTACTTTCAAGGAGCCATGCCCGGCAATGCACAAAGGCAACTCATGGCTCTACACTCAGGAATTACTCTTGGCAGTGCTTGGGGGACCATATGGGATCGAACCTGGGTCAGCCAAATGCAAGGCACTTGCTTTAACTACTGTACTGTCTCTCCAGGCCCTTAAGTGACTTACAATTCAAGTCTGACAAGTTCTTTTGAGAAAAATCCCCATATGCATATTCAGTCAGTGAGTCGCATAAGATATGCATCCAAGTGTGTGCATTTGTTTGAGTTGTAACTCCTGTCCCTTTAAGCCACTTCCATGAGCATATTTTGGGGTAGCAGGTGGGATGTAGCCACAGGGATTGGCACAACAGAGAGGAGAAAGGGAGGATGGAGGTGGGGGGAATAACTCATTTGAGCCGTTGACATAAAATGACCCCAGGCCTCAGCTGTCCTCTTTCAGAAAGTATCTGCCAATCAGAGTCATTCCGGGCAAAAAAAATTTTCTTGACTCAATAGTCAAGAACAATCTGGCCCTTGATACCCATTCTTTGGCAACGTCCTGTGGATGCACTGGCTTTAAAATGTGACTGACTAGCCATGCTCTGTTTTTCTGCAGAATGATTCTGAAAGTGTTGGTGTGTACAGAGATACTTATTGTATTTTTATACATTTGCCACATTCTAAGATGTTTTCAGTGGCTCAGCGGACCTCCTTTTGCAAGATTTAGTTGGTCTTGCAAGCCTGTGCTGGTGGTGCTTGAGAAAGCTGACTGTGGCTTCCAGTTTGGGCACACTCTGCTGGCATTCCTGCGCGCTCAGCTCCGTCTCCCTGGCCCTTGCTTGTGCTCATTTGATATTCCCAGTACAAAACTTCCCTCCTAAAATACAGCAGGGGTTGTGTTCTCATACCGAAGGGCTGGTTTTAATAGCTGCTGACATGTCAAAGCACATTTAGGGGGCCAGGGAGATGACTCAAAGGACTGAAGGACACATTATGCATGCAGTAGCCCTGGGGTCTGTTCCTGGAACTGTATGGTTCTCTGAGCACCACTGGAGTGGCAACCCCCCCCCCAATAAATAAAAAACATTTTTGGTGATGAAATAGTGTTAGAGTACTTAGGTGCCAGGTGAGCTCTCAAATGCAGTTAAAATAAACTTTGCAGTTAAAATAACTGTGTTTCCAAGAACAAAGAATGGGAACATAAAATGTGTATACTTTTTTTTTTTCTTTTTTAGTAAACAGAACACACAATGGAGTCTGATAAAACATGCAACTTTTGGCCAGTTGCTTGCATAAAATCTGTGAGGTGCCTAGGAAATAGAGACTTGTGGGAACGGTCACTTCTTGGCAGGTTGGGGTAAGAAATGATAGCAATGACTGTATCATGTTGCCTGTTTTTTGTTCATGCAAGTGAGTGTTTCTCTTTGGTCCTTCCGGATGCTGCTCAGGATTTACTCCTTAGACGGTACTCATTCCTAGTGGTGCTCTGGAAACCATATGTGGTACCAGGGATTGAACTGGGATTTGCCCCTCGCAAGTCAAGAAGCATCTTACCCACAGTGCTGTCTCTCCAGCCCCAAATATCACTTTGTAATTTTTGTTTTTGGGCCCACACCCAGCTGTGCTCAGGTCTTACTCCCTACTCCATGCTCAGGGATCAAAGTTGAAGGTGCTCAATGGACTTTTTATGGGGCCAGGCATTGAACTGGGGTCAGTTGCATGTAAGACAAGCACCAGAAACTCAGGAGAATGTCTCTGGCTCCTTATGCAAGCACCTGGTTAGTATTATCAGTTTATCAGTGGTGAACATTATCTACTGTTGACTTAATGAAGCCGAGAGATAGATTTTCTTTTCTTTCTTTTTCTTTTTTTCTTTCTCTGGCTCTCTTTTTTTGAGCTAGGTAGATTTAGAAAGGGCCATTTATTGTGGTGAGGAGAGAACTAGGGCTATATACACATTATGCATGCAGTAGCCCTGGGGTCTGTTCCTGGAACTGTAGGGTTGGTTCTCTGAGCACCACTGGAGTGGCAACCCCCCCTCCCCCAATAAATAAAAGCATATTTGGGATGAAATAGTATTAGAGTACTTAGGTGCCAGGTGAGCTCACAAATGCCTAGATAAACTTTGCAGTTAAAATAACTGTGTTTCTTGAATGTTAATAAAGAATCCAATTGTGGAAAGGAAAGGAATGTTGGCTGGCTTATTTTAACCGTGTCTACCCTCAGGGGAAGGAGGTTTATGACCACAAGTGGCACCCACAGACTGGAGCCTGTTCCGTTACTCATAAGACCGCTTGAAGTAACTCGTATTTCTTTTACTTTCCTTCTCTGATTCCCTCAGCCACAGGAGGTGACAAAATTTCCGCAAACTTCTTGATTTTCCTGTCCCCAACCCTGCCATGTGGCAAAGAACAGGGGTCTAAGTGGTTGCCATAAGCATTCTACTGCTCCCTTAGGCCCCACCAAGCGGCTAACTCAAGGTGGTTCCTAAGCTTATTTGGTCTATTGTCCTATTTTCAGGGGGAAAAAATAATCTCTCAGCATCCTCCATCCTCACCCCACCCCAGCATCTGCCTTTCTTTTGGTTGTTTTTGTTGGAGGGGGCAGACCCAGTGATGCTCAGGGATTACTCCTGGTTTTGCTCTTAGGAATTATTCCTTGAGGTGCTAGGGGGAGTGTATGGGATATCGGGGATCAAACCTCTGGTGGCCCCATGCAAGGCAAGTAGCCCTATTTGCTGTACTATCACTCCAACCCCCGATCTGCCTTTTTTAAGCAAACAAATTCAAAGCTTTTTTCCCCTTGTGCCCAGGAGGCTACTACTCTTACAGCCTCTCCCACCGCCTGCTTTTGTAATGTTAATATCATAGGGCTGGAGCGATGGCACAGCTGTAGGACTTTTGCCTTGCATGCGGTGGACTGGGGTTCAATTCCTCTGTCCCTTTCAGAGAGCCCGGCAAGCTACCCGTGGCATTTTCAATATGCCAAAAACAGTAACAAATCTCACAATGGAGACATTACTGGTGCCCGCTCGAGCAAATTGATGAGCAAGGGGATGACAGTGACAGTGATGATGATGGTGATGATGATGATGATTACTATTTTAAGGTATCAGCTGCATGATCTCTTATAGCCTAGTTCTCCCTCTCAGAGAACCTGGCAAGGTACTGAGAGCATCCTGCTCGCACAGCAGAGCCTGGCAAGCTCTCTGTGGCGTATTCGATATGCCAAATACAGTAGTAATGATGGGTCTCATTCCCCTTACCCTAAAAGAGCCTCCAATGCGGCACCGCTGGGAAGAATGAGCATGGAGAGCCTGTTAAATCTAAGGTCTAGGATGAATGGAGATGTTACTGGTGCCCGCTTGAGAAAATCGATGATCAACGGGATGACAGTGATACAGTGATTACTATTACTATTATTATTATTATCCTAAAAATATCCACTTTCCTCTTACTGTCCATTCTTCTCTTTCTCCCACCTACCTGTGCAACCACTAATCTTTCTTACCATGTCTGTAAAATGTCTTTTAAAATGTTTCAGAAAGCCCACAGTACCACATCCATTTCCAGTTAGGAATCAGAATGCAAAAATAATAAAAAGCTTAGTATGATATCAACATTACAAAAACACTTTCAGACCCATAGAACATACAACATCAAGAACGACCCAAGTGTAAATTGTGAACTTTGAATGATTATGATATGTCAGTGTATGTCCATCCTTGGTCAGAAATCTGCAGAGCTGGTGAATGATAGTGGTAGTAGGCGAGGCTCTGCATTTTTATTCTCTTTGGGGCATGCTGGGGACTGATTCTCTGGATTTTCCCAGTTTTGTTTTAATCCTAAAACACTGAAAATAAAGTCATTGTAAAAATTAAAAAATAAAACTTAAAAATTTCCTATCTGCCATCAAGGACATGTGAATGATTTACAAAAATTCCATATCACTGTTCTGTGATAGTTATTTAAAAAGAAATACATTTTATTTTTTAAGTTCAAAATACTGCCATTTTCTATATTTATTTCAACTATACTTTAAAATTCTTTTGTAGGGGCTACCCCTAGTCTTGCTGGGGATTGAGCTCTGAATCTTGCATATGCAAGGCATATGCTCTACCATGTAAGCCACATCGTGGGCCATCAGATATATGTTCTGGAAAATAAATTATATGTGTGACAGATGACAGAATGCTTCTGCTTTCAGACTCAGTAACTTTTTTTTTTTTTGAGGCAGGAAATGCCCTGCTTTGCTCTGGGCTTACTTCTGGCTTTGCACTCAGGAATTGCTCCTGGCAGTGCTGGGGGGAACATATGGGATGCTGGGGATCAAACCCAGACGGCTGACTGCAAGGCTGGCACCCTACCCCACTGTACTAGGACTCCAGCCCCTCCGTAGCATGTTGATTCCATATAACACTTTATTTTTAAAATGCTGTGAATATATACTAATCATTAAAAAATAAATTTATAATGATGAATTTAATATTGTCATGAACTTATTAAGAAAATTATCATGGGAGGCCAGAATCATAGTACAGTGGGTATCTGTAGTTCAGAGTACACTTGCTTAGCTTGTGGCTGATCTGGGTTTGATCCCTGACACCCTATCTGGTCCCCTGAGCCTGCCTGGCGTGGTCTCTGAATGTAGAGCCAAAAGTAAGCCCTGAGCACTATTAGCTGTGGCCCCCAAACAAACAAATAAACAAACTACCCCCAAACTCCCAAACCCCAAACTATTATTCTGAAGAATTCAGAAATATTTTTTCCTTAAATATTTCTGTTTTGTTTTGGTTTTGACCCACACCTCTCTGTGTTAAATCTTTACTCTTAATTCTTTTTTATGTCACTCTTTGTTTATGTGGGACTCCGAGCCAGGCTGTTTTCACTCAGGGCATCCCAGAAGGGGGCGGGTGAGAACCCTCCTTGCCCCAGGGGATCCAGTCCCAGCAGCTGACCTCCACTACCCACCCGCCTGCCCCCACGCTCCAGGCTGCTTTCTGGACTGCTGGGCCCAGCCTCTCACATGAATGAAGTCCCACGGAACCCAGATAATGTGGAACTTTGTGACCTTGGACTCTGGACTCAATGGGACCGGAAGCAGGGATCTTCTGCCTACTATCCGAGAATTCCATTAACCCAGGGATCACACCCATAAGCCACACCCTGCCATACTCTGCCTCTTCATTGGCCACCCTCCAGATCTTGACGACTGCTCCTCCCACACTGGAGTATAAAATGAGGCCCCCATAGCCATGCCACCGGACTCCGAGCCAGGCTGTTTTCACTAGAGGCACCCCAGAGGGGGGCGGGTGAGAACCCTCACCACTCCAAGGGACCCAGCCCCGCAGCTGACCTCTACTACCCAACTGCCACAATGCTCCAGGCCACTTTCCAGACACATTATGAGACACTTCCTACCTATTGTCATACCACACCATATTTGATGGAGTTCAGACAATAGGCAACAAATCATAGAGAGTAATCTATCTGTCTGTCTGTCTGTCTATCTATCTGTACCTCTCAGAGAGCCCGGCAAGCTACCGAGAGTATCCCGCCCACACGGGCAGAGCCTGGCAAGCTACCCGTGGCGTATTCGAGATACCCAAAACAGTAACGATAGGTCTTACTCCACTGACCCTGAAAAAGCCTCCAAATATTGGGAAAGACAAGTAAGAGGCTGCTAAAATCTCAGGGCTGGGAGGAATAGAGACGTTACTGGTGCCTGCTCAAGTAAATCGATGAACAACGGATGACAGTGATACAGTGATATGTGCCACTCCTAGCAGTGCTCAGGGGACCCTGTGTGGTGCTTGGGAGTGAATCTGGGTCATCTGTTTGCAAAGCAAGCACTTTGCCGACTATACATCTTTGGTCCTCCATGCTCTCCAAACTTACGGAGCGTCTGTGGGCTTGATATCAGAATGAATCTTTCTGAGCATTGATGTAGCTGAAGTTATATTTGCTTTATGTTTACCAGATTGCTTTTTAACTTTGTGAGTCAATTTAGGCTACCAGACTTGTTTATTCTCTCTGAGTAAATAATCTCTCATATCCAGAGGCATTTTTCTTAGTTTTGTAAACAGCCTTCCAGATTTAAAAAAATAAAAAAAAAGTAAGGAAGTGCTGTAACATCAACTGTTCTTCCGCAGTCTTTATTTTTGTTCATTTCAGTGTTTAGGTGGGAACTCTGGTGCAGAGAAAGGATGAGGTGTGTGTTAGGCAGCCGCCAACTTAGAGCTGTCAGCATCAGCATCGTGTCAGAGGTGAAGGTGGAAAGGTCTGCATCTTGCTTTCGTGGTATGTATTTAGTGATGCATCCTTTTAGAGCTTTATCTGTACGGATTTCATTTTCTGTTTGTGACAGGGTCTTAGTCATCAGAAGATGGACAGTATGCAAAGCAGATAAGTTTGAGTGTTGGGTTGTAAAGACACACCTGTCTCGTGGCCGTGGCTAGCAACTCTCTGAGCTCTGTGGGTTTTCTCACGAGTGGTTTCTCCTCTTCCCATGACAAGTGAATGTGATTTGGTGTGACACTTGCTCCTTTCAATCACTCAGGGACCTATGCTTATTTATTTATTGATGGTTTGGGGCTAAACCCAATGGTGTCAGGGCTTATTTCTAGTTCTGTGCTCAGAGACTACTCAATGGTGGTGGTGGTGGTGGTGGTGGGGGTCTGGGGCTCTGTGTGCTGCCAGGGATCAAACCTGGGTTGGGTGTGTGCAAGACAAGCACCCTTAGTGGCCGTGCTGTCTCGCCAGGCCCAGTGTTACTTTTTTTTTTTCATGCTTCTGCTTTTCAAGGACTTTGTCTGCCATAGGTCATTCCGAGACAGCTGTAGGGAGGGTAGGACATGTAATCGAGCACTGTTCATTAGAAGCAAAGTTTTGGTTAAGCTATTATGTCTGTCCTAACTTTTGTTTTTAATCTAATGATAAGACTAGATTACTAGCTGTATTTCTTTCGTTAAATTTTATTGTTAGATTTTATGCCAAAGACCGTATCATTCACTCGTTCCTCCTTTTTAGACCCCTACATAGATTCCTAGAAACACGATTGGATTTGTGTGGATTTTGACTAAAGTGTGACAAGGATTCTGAGTACACTGTATTTTGGATAAGGCCAGTTGAAATTATTCTTAACTATGTTATGTGCATAACAGTTTCTTCAGAAGTAATGTTTCATCAAAACACTAAAATTATGCAGTTAGAGCTGGAAATGTTCTTTGAAGAGCATCCTATCATCTTCCTTATAATTTTGGTTTTTATTTAACACTTATCCCCTGAAGTGGGGCCATGGTAATATATTTGAGTTATAACTCTCACCAGACCTTCGAGGAGTTTGTGATGCTATTTTGTTGCTGGCATACAAAATCAGCAAGGTTAACTGTGCTGCTATAGGTCACACAGTGAGTCAACGGCTGAGCTATGATTAACGTTGACAGCTGGTGAGCTTCTAGGCTGTTGCTAACTGAGCAACATTGACATTCATTTTGATTTGACTTTGCATTTCATTTTCGACTATTTATTCATTTTAAGGCCTCTTGAAGAAACTTTTTAGGGATACTGTGGGGCTAGGAAACTTTCTGGAGTTCGGGGAGAGTCCTTTTGCTTTCTTGCCCTTGTCTGCTGTCTTAGTCCAGGAGGGCGCTAGGAAGGCTTCCTCTAGGAAGTATTTTATGATTGTTTAAGACAGACAGTGCTGTAAGGCAGAAGGGGTAAAGTTAATTTTCATTTGTTTTATTTTGCAGTTTGTGCTGTTTAAAAAAGAATTTGTGATATCTATTCTGATAATGAAAAAGGGTATAGCAGTGTACTTTTTTGATGGACTAAATTCACAGAGATTAAAAGTGTGCAGAACAAATTCTGTGAAGCTGCCTGGAATATGTGGTTAGAATGCAGCCATGGACCAAGTGGACAGGCCCTTTGGTGCAGTGGGTCAGCATCTCATTCACTTGCGAAGCCCTCCTTCAGTCCTGTATCCATCCACTTTCAGGGCGATATTTTTGGGAAGATTCTTCAGGGGTCCTGATGTGGAGAATGTTGGGCATCTAATGCAGGACCTTGAGTGTGCCAAAGGTGCATCCTACCACTGTGCCCGCACCACTTGTTTGGTAGGAGAGTCTCAGGACAGCTCTCTGTCCTAAAAACACAGGCATCGGAAACGCCAAGTGTGACTGTCACTAGGGGTGGCCTGTTCCTTAAGCTTTCATTGCCCCGACTGCCATCACTGCGCTTCTGCATGCTGCTGCTCTGGGGGCTGAAAGATTGAGGGCCCCTCATGCATAGAGGCAAGAGGAGCTGGCGAAACTTATTTTGGGAGTTGGACTCAAACCTGGGATCAGATTCTGATCTCTCAGTTCTTTGCCCACAGAAGAAAGCAGCTCAGTTTCCTTCCTTAGTTTTCCACACCTGCAAAGAGGTGAGCTGATGGAACCCAGGGCGTAGCAGTAAAGAGATAAGTGAGAATTCTGCCTCTTCGTTTTTTTTCTGCTCTCCTCGTGCCTGGCCTCCTTGCCTTCTTTATTCTTCATATTTATTTATTTATTCATTTATTTATTTTATTGAATCACCGTGAGATACAGTTACAAAGTTTTCATGATTAAGTTTCAGTCATACAATAATTGAGCACCCATCCCTCCACCAGTGTGCACTTTCTAGCACCAGTGTTCCCAGTATCCCTCTCAACACCCTCACCCCCATTTCACCCCCTTTTCGGTGGCAGGCACCTTCCTTCTTACTCTCTCTCTCTACTTTGGGCATTGTGGTTTGCAATACAGATACCGAGAGGCCATTGCGTTTGGTCTTTAGTCCATTTTCAATACACATCTCCCAACGCAAGCAATCCCTCCAACCATCATCGAGTTAGTGGTCCCTTCTCCATCCTGACTGCCTTCTCCCCCAGCACATGAGGCAGGCTTCCAAGCTGTGGAGTGATCCTCCTTGGCCTCCTCTCCTCTCCTGATCCTCTACTTCTGAGCCTGCTCTTGGAATGGAAGCGCAGGATTACATGCTGCCAACTTGAGGCACATACTCCATGTTTAAAAAATATTGAAGCCAATAGAATGTATGGTTTGACCCCCAGATTATGTAGTGGGTATGGCAGGGAATTTATTTGAAGTTGATTTGGACCTAAACAAAAGAACAGCTTCCCATTTTTCAGCCCCTCCAAATGTTTTGTAATTTAATGGTGTGACCATATTCTAATCACTATTTTCAGGGGATTCTATGTGGTTTTGCAAAGCAATAACAGCCACTAAATGCTCCTTTTCTCAGACACGGCCAGATAGGAGGAGTCCTTTTATTTTCTCTGTCTGTCCCCAGTGGAGGTGGCAGTCTACCCATCAGCTCTTCTAAACAGTAATGATGAATTCCTCCCAGAGTACATCTATTGAGAAGTGTTACTATAATGGACGTACATACAAAACACCAAATCTAGTTTAGAATAGCAAAGTAATCCTGGAGGTAAGGGTCATTAAAACATGTTGGGATTCATTGTATGGAGATGCTTGTTATAGTTTCTGCCCAGGAATATACAAATACAGTTCATGTTTTTCAGTGACAATAAAATGTGAAACAATTTTTCTTCATTCTAACAGCTCCATTATCAACATGTGATTGAATCACATAATATGGAAAAGGGAGAGTGGTAGTTTGCAGTGTGAAGTGATTTGCATGAAACGTTGCTTTATACTACAATTATTACTATACATGATTACAGGACAACCTGGTTGTTAATTGCCTGTGGTCTTTAAATATGCACTTCTTTCAGAAATAGACACTAATTATTAGATCTTGTTTTCGGTTTCACCCGAAGTTGCAAATGTCTAGGATTTTTTTTTTTAATTTGCAAGTCTAATGGTATACAGAGATAGTAAAACTGATCTCATTCTGAATCTTCTTCAGGGTGAATGTTCACTGGGATTGAAAAAACAAAAACAAACAAACAAAAAAAAACAACCACCCAAACTCCAGGGTTCTGGATTTTGGCTTTCCATTCCATGTATGTGTCTATGCAAATTCTTGGTATAAACTGAAACTGTATGTTTGTTTTTGGAACTTGAGAAATGTATTGTCCTGGAAGTTGTACCTAGTGAACTGCCAGGACCAACCCCTGGGGTGCTTGGGGGTGCGACCAAGAGTCTGTGGTACAAGGAACCAAACCTTGGGCTTTACAGGTGCAATCCTTGTGTTCTATTGCTTAAACTACCTTCCTAGGCCTGGAGAAATTTTATGTTATTATTATTTTAACATTCTTCTGTCTATTGATATCGGAGTGAAGGTGAAAATACACATGCCTTGTGGGGGAAAGATGATGCAGGCCAAATATAGACTAGAGACTGAACGCAATGGCCACTCAACACCTTTATTGCAAACCACAACACCTAACCAGAAGAGAGAACAAAAGGGAATACCCTGCCATAGTGGCAGTGTGGGGTGGGGGGAGACGGGACTGGGAAGGGGGCGTGGGATGTTGGGTTTACTGGTGGTGGAGAATGGGCACTGGTGAAGGGATGGGTTATCAAACTTTGTAAGGGAGAAACATGAGCACAAAAATGTATAAATCTGTAACTGTACCCTCAAAAAAAAAAGATATTTATCACTTAGATTTTAAGAATTGTATTAATATAACTTTGGATCTAATGAAAAAAAAATAAAAAAAAATGGAAAAAAAAAAAAAAAAAAAAAAAAAGAAAATACACATGCTTACCTGTGGCACTTTTACATTGGCTGCGGTGCTTCACGTCCCATTTTTAGTTGCGGTTCTCTCATATGTAGTTCTCTCATATGTGCTCACCCACGAGGTTGTACTCTTAGCCATGGTGCTTATACATCTTTTTTTTTTTTTTAAGGTTGTGGTGCTCCCTGGGGGACTAAATCTCTTAATCGTGGTGCTTAAACATGGCTGTGGTGTGGCCAGAAATCACTTTCAGCATCACCAGGAATCACTGGCCGATCGCTGCAAGGATTGCTCTTACAAATGGCACCAGAGATTAGATTCACGGCCTTAGCTCGTGTGGCAGACACTTTAACAATGGAGCCATCTTCTGGGTTATCCCTGCCCCTTGGACAAATTATGATTTTTTTAAAAAACATAGATGAAAGTTTGTTTGCAACATTGAAGAAGGCTGTTTTCTGATAGCTCATTCTATTTATTTATTTATTATTTTTTTATTATTTTTTTAAAATTCTTTTATTGATCCATCATGTGGAAAGTTACAAAGCTTTCAGGTTAAAATCTCAGTTATACAATCCTCAAACAACCATCCCTTCACCAGTGCACATATTCCACCACCAAGAATCACGATATACCTCCCCCCTTCCCCCCACCTCCCCAGCCCCCCGCCCCGCATGTGTAACTGGTAAATTTCACTTTACTTTCACTTTACTTTGATTGCATTCAATATTTAAACAAAAAATTCACTATTAATGATTTGGAGTTTCTTCTTCTATTTAAATAAGAATTTACCAACATCAAGGGCTGGAGAGATAGTAAAGTTGGTAGGGCACTTGCCTAGCACAAGGCCAGGCCGGGTTTGATCCCTGGCACCCCATATGAGCCCACCAGGAGTGATCCCTGAGCTCAGAGCCAGAAGTAAGTCCTGAATACAGCCAGGTTGGTCCCCAAACCAAAACCACAACAACCAAGACACCAAAAGATACTAGGTATTCCTATTTTCACTAAAATTATGCCTAACATAATTTTTTATATGGGAGTTGTGGTTGGATTTGTGTTAGGCAGTAGGCTCTTTGCTTTGTATCTTGGGCTTCCTTTCTTCACTCTCATTGACTGGGGAGCTGGTTGTCCTTCCTCTAGGCCGAGATGGTTAGACTATGGCATGTAGGCCAGGCTGATGAAGAGGAAGGTGTGAACCCAGTGAATGGGAATCCTGGCTTAGCCTGAGCTCGAGGCCCTGTTGTTTGGTTGCAGCAGATTTATCTCAGATGGAAACCTTCGTTTTCATGTGAGAGAGAATGTTTTAAAGGTCGCCTGCATACCTCATCATTGTTTCAGAAAGCCATGTTCTGACCAGAGGTATGATGCCTATATGACTATCGGCTGTTGCACTTGCTGTGTCTGCTTCCTGCCCTGGTGCTGTCACCCAGTGAATGCTAACTACTCTTAACTTTTTTCCTGCAAACTCAAATGCTTGAATTTGCAGAAAGCCTTGGGACTCTTGAAACCTCTTTTCTACCTTAAGTCCACTTGTTAAACAATATTATAATTACTTTTTGTTTTGATTTCTAGTCTGTGGAATCAGGGCCACTAGTGCCTACTTCTCCCAGAATCTGACTCAGTCCTTTAATAACACCCATTTCCCAAATTTTGATTAATTAAAGCATCTTTCGGAAGATGGGGGTGAGAAAAGACCAGATCTGGGAAGATTTAGAGTAAAAATTTCCTTCCTTCCTTGCTCCCTCCCTCCTTCCCTCTCTCCCTCCACTGGTAGTGCTCAGGGCTTACTCCTGGCTCTGTGTTCAGGGTTCAGTCCTGGTGGGGTTTCAGGGACTATACGGGGGACTGGGGGATCGAACTTGGTTCAGCTGGGTGCAAGGCAAGTGTTTACCCACTGTACTATCTCTCCAACCCCACAAAGCTTTTTTAAAAGCCTGTTATTACTAACTGCTTTTTCCCTTTTGCTTTCCTCTTATTTCCTCTCAATCAACATATTTTAGAGAAGGTGGAGTGCAGATGTGTTTTTGTGAGGCAAAGCCATATGAAGCTAAAACGAGTCTCTTGTTATAATTATAAGTAGGGCCTTAGGCTGTGTTTACTGCCTCTAAAATAAACTCAGTGCTTAGCTTCTCAGTTGCAACACTTTCCAGCTCTTATGAAAAAAAAAATAAACAAAAATAAAATGTTACTTTAAATGTAGTGTCAGAAGTTAAATAAATTACCCTCAATTGTGCTATATGATAAAAAATTATTTTGGAAGGAGTGTTCTAGAGAACCTCCACCCACAACAAAAAATACCAGAAAAATGATCCACCCCCACCCTCCCAACTACAAGAGGTGAAACCCAGGTTGGCAATCATCTTACCTACTGTACTATATCAGGCTCCCTACTTTGTTTTCCTTATTGCCAATTATTCTGTTACATAGATGTACTGTATTTGTATAGTCAATCACATTTGAAGAATGTTTTGCGTTTTCCCTAGTATTTGGTATTTATGAATAAAGTCATTCTAGACATTTTCCTACGTGTTGTTTTTTTGTGTAAACAGGGGTTTTGATTTTTCTTGAGTCAATATTCGGAGGGTGATTTCTGGGTTTTATGACAGTCAGACGATAAGTTCATATATATCTTCGTAAGTAGCTTTCCAACTGTTTTGCGTAGTGACTATATCATTTTTCACTTCTGCCAACAGTCTGAGAGCTTCATTTGTTCAATAGTACGGTACATTATCTTTCACTTTAGTTAGTTACTCTAAAAGACTATCTTAGAAACTTAAGGTGCTTACCTAATTAAAATGAGTTAATTTTAAGATAAAATAGGGTGTTAACTAAGGTTGGAATCTGTTGAAGGGTTGCACCCATGGAAATGAAATTGGATTTTTGAAAATAGTTATTGTTACTGAGCTTATAATAGTATTTTGGTGGTGTTAAAAGTTGCTGCAGCTCCAACACCTTTTCCAAAGGGTTAGGGAGAAAGAAAAGAAAAGAAAGAGAAGTGGAGAAGGGAGAGAAGAGAGGAGAGGGGAGATGAAGGTGGACGGGGAGGGGGAGGTGGAGAGGGAGAGATGTAAGGAGGGAGGAGTGGGAGGGAGAGAGGGAGCGGGGAGGGACAGAGCCAGGAAGGGAGAAAGGGAAAGACCTGAGCTAAGGTGAAGGAGTAGTTGTATGTTGAGGTTCTGAGCTAAAGTGAAGGAGTAGTTGTGTGTTGAGGATTGCCTTTAGTAGTATTGTGGCCATTAGTTTTATTGCTGCTATAGTGTATATGTGACAATCCAGACAAGGATGGGTTGAGGAGTAAGGAGATGAGATAGTAGAGGAAGCAAGAGCCTTTCAGGAATTTTTAGTGATTGCTGGAACATGTGTAAGAGGTGTTTTTTAAAAATTTTATTTTATTGTTATGACTAGATAGGTCAGAGTATGTTGGTGAGAATAAAAGGGGATGAAAACAGAGATTAAGAATAGTGGGGACTAGGGGCTGGAGCGATAGCCCAGCGGGTAGGGCATTTGCCTTGCACATGGCCAACTCGGGTTCGATTCCCAGCATCCCATATGGTCCCCTGAGCACCCCCAGGGGTAATTACTGAGTGCAGAGCCAGGAGTGACCCAAAAAGCAAAAAAAAAAAAAAAAAAAAAAAAAAAGAATAGTGGGGACTAGGGGTGTGTAAAAATTTTCTGTGAGCTTATTATTTTAACACTTAAATAGCTAGTATAATTTTTATTTAATAATTCTAGTTTTAAAAATAAATGCCCCAAATTCTGTTATACGGTTTTTCTGTTTCTGCTTTAGCAGTCTGCAGAATATTTCTCTTTTTTCACTGTTGCACAGGTATGAAAATAGTTGAAAACCATTGTGTGGACAATGGAATGAGAGAGGCCCTTCTAGCCTAGTATCTTACTAAAAACTTACGCTAAATTTAATATTCATATTGTGAACCTGTTAACAGAGTAGAATGGGGCACTTTTAGTATTATCAAGGTCTAATGAACCCATATATCATAATATATTCCTTAAATTTATTTCTCAAGTATTTTTAGAAAACTTACCAAGCAGAAAATGTCAGCAAAATTCTCGTGATGTGTGAAAATGCTCTGGCACTTTAGTCACTTGTCAAACTCATGTCCAAGTTCTACCCATCTGTCAAAGCCCAGTTGAAATCCTCAAATGAAGGATTCTCCCTCCCACATCCGAATGGTCAGAGCATGATGCTTCTACCCCTCCAACCCCTTTTTAGCATTTGTTCTTCCTACATGCTTATTATTTTTTGTATTCGTATATATTTGTGTATTTTTTATTTCATTATATGATAGAAAGCACAAACCATGATAGAAAGATGCTATGTTTTACATAGCACAAAGTAATTACACTTACTCAGTTTGTTACCATAAGAGTATGTAAATGTGAACATAGGGAAATGGTTATTAACAGTTAATTAGGAGGTGTTATATGAAGGTAAGATTTTTGTTACTTGGCATCTGAATTAATGGTTTGAAATTTTATGGCACCTGATTATAACCTTTTGCTTTTATGATACTTAGTAAAATATGTTTTGAAAATTCCCTGTTAGATGCTATCAATTATTATCAAATTATTTAATGTAGCAACAGTGAATCTTTGGTGCATTTTGTAATTCACTGCTTCCGTGTCATTATTCCATTTAGTTGTAAGACAATGCAGAAATGTAGACACAGTAATATCAGGGGGATTTTATCCTGTTCTACAGATGAAGATATCAAGGCCCAGAGTTACAAAGTGTCATGCAGTGTACTCTGTGGCAACCAGATTTATTTTATCATAAAAAGCTCCTTGGTCTGATAAGAATTAATCAACTCATAAGCAACAGTTAGGTTTTTTATTTTTTACAGTTTTTATTGAGGTACTGGGATTTATGATAGCGTTAATTATCCTTTTCATGCATACATCATTCCAGCACCACACAAAATTGCAATTGGCTTATTTTATTTAAATGAATAAAAATGACTTATCAGAACCATCTCTTGGTCAGAGCTGATAATGCTTTTCCTTGAAGGGGCTTTGACCTTGAGGTCAGAGATTCATAATTGACCCTTACTGCAGAACTGGAAAAATCCTGCCATGTGGCATGTGTTGATGCTATGAATATTTTTGTGGGGAGGAGTAGGAGGAGAGAAAGAAAGCAGGAATTTTTACCTGTGGATGACCATTAGAATCACACCCGCTGGCACTGTTCAATATAACAAATTATCTACTATTAGCATTT
Organism: Sorex araneus; assembly: GCF_027595985.1. NCBI lineage: Eukaryota > Metazoa > Chordata > Mammalia > Eulipotyphla > Soricidae > Sorex > Sorex araneus. The sequence goes on from NC_073313.1 coordinate 190,294,836, forward strand.
TGGGGTGAAAATTATTTTTTAAAAAATATTAAATTTCTAGGCCTGTGTCTCTGATAACTACATTTGTTTGCATTTTCTTTTGGGGGAGCCACATCTGGTGCTGCTCAGCTCTTACGCTTGGCTCTGCTGTGCACTCAAGGATAGTTCTTGGCATTGCTTGGGGAATATTTATGGTTCTGGCGATCGAACCTATGCTGACTTCATGCAAGGTCATTACTTGCTGTACTGTCGCTCTTGCCCCTATTTATTTATTTTTCAACACTACCATGTACCCCGCATGACAGAACCTAGAAAGCTACGCTTGGCGTATTCAATATGCCAAAAACAGTAACAACAAGTCTCACAATGGAGACATTACTGGTGCCCACTCGAGCAAATCAATGAACAACGAGACGGCAGTGCTATAGTGCAGTGCTACCATGCACATCATTTTTGACTTACAATGGTATGTTACATGGAAGAACTAAAAATAGAAGTAGAAATATTGTTATCCTTTTGTAGACTAAAACTGGTTTAATTATATTTTTAAAAATTTTAAAAATCTTTTAAATTTATACTTTATTAAGGCACCATGTAACAAATTGCAAAGCTATTTAAGCTATTTAAGTTCAAGCATACAGTGCTCCAGCTCCAGTTCTACCACCAGTGGAACTTCCTACAACCAGGGTCCCCACGTTCCCTTCCCAGTCTACCATCTTGATAAGCACATTTTCAAATCTGGTTGTAGTTTGGATCACATGCTTTTATTGTTGTTGACTTTGTGCTTTGGATAAAGTTACCACTCCTCCATATCACCATGTTTTGAGGATTTTGACCCCTCTCCCTTATTAATTTCTGCTCACTTCTTCCTACCCGCCTTCATTTCTTTCCCTCTATGTCCTTCTTTTTCTTATACTCTAGGGTCAAAGATGACTCAGTTATTTCCCCTTTAGTTCCTTGCATTTCCTTGACTCTGTATATCACAGATAGGTGAGATCATTGTCTGTTCTTTTCCTTTTCATTTACTTCACTTAACACGAAATCCTCCAGTTCCATCCAAGTTGCAGTAAATTGCATGATTGCATCCTACCTTGCAAGCTGCATAGTATTCCATTTTGTATACATACCACATCTACATAATCTATCAGTCATTGGACAACTAGGTTGCTTCCATGTTTTAGTTATTGTACTATATGTTATAATGAATAATGACATGCATATATCCACATATCCATTTGGATAAATGCTTTTGTATCCTGGGAGTAGATAATCAGAAATGGAATTGTTGGGTCATATATGGTAGCTCAATTCTACTTTATTAAGAAATTCTTTATCACAGGGACTGAACCAGACAACATTCCCACCAGCAGTGAATGACATTTTTACCACATCCCCCAAACACTAATGGTTTTCAGTGTTCTTGATTCATTTCCTCTCCCAAGTTTTTTGATAGAGATTTTGGAATTTTGTTGTTGTTGTTTTTTGTGAGTACTTTACATATCCTGGATATCAAATCTTTATCTGGTGTGTGGGATTTAAACAGCCTTGCTCGTTCAGTTTGGTGTTGTAGTTTTAGTTCATTTCTTTTGTCATGGAGAAAAATTTTAACTTGTTGTAGTCCCATTTGTTGATTTTTTTGGTTCTGTTGACTCTGCCAATGGCATCATATCATTGAAGATCTCTTTGAGGACCAAATCCTGAAGTGTTTTGCCTCTGTGTTTGTCAGTGTGCTTGTAGAATCTGGTCTGATCTGAGGTTCTTTGATCTACTTTGAATTAACTTTTGTGTAAGGTGTAATTTTTTTTAACCCATTGTTATCCATTTTTCCCAGCCCCTTTTGTTGAAGAATTTATATTTATACTATTGCCTGTTCATACCTCCTTTGTTGAAAATTAATTGACCATAAATATGGGGGTTTGTACTTGAATTTGACTCTGAACCATTGGCCAGAGACTGTTCTGATTCCAGTACCATGCTGTTTTGATCACCATCGATTTATAATACAGTTATTTTCTTTAATTTTTCTCAAGACGCTATAATTTACATAATTCTTCATAATAGTTATTTCAGGCATATAATGTTCCAACACCAATCCTTCAGCATCTCTTGATCTCAACCAGTGTCCCGAGGTCCCTTCCCACTTCCTAGTCTGCCCCCTGCCTGGCAGGCATATAACAAAGTTATTTATATTAATTGTTCTAACAAAACTTAAAGGAATGAAATTATTATAAAATAAATTCATCATCATCATCCTGTTGGTCGTCGAATTTCTTGAGCGGGCTCAGTAACGTTTCCATTTGTCCAAGCCCTGAGATTTTAGAAGCCTCTCTCTACTCATCCTTCCAAGGATGCCATACTGGAGGCTCTTTCAGGGTCAGGAGAATGAAACCCAGCTTGCTACTGGTTTTGGTATATGGATACACCATGGGGACCTTGCGAGGCTTTCCCATGTGGGCAGGAAACTCCCAGTAGTTTGCCACGTTCTCCCAGAGGGAGAAGTAGGCTATAAGATATCTGGGAGCTTGCTTTTAAGTCTCTGGTCATTGACAGGATTACACGGCGCCCAGGGCAGTCGCTGGGTGTGACTATCTAGCTACTGGGAGATGGGAAATCTGGGCGGAGCAGGCCCAGTCCCGATCTGAGCAGCCTTGGAGTCTCAGCCCCGGGTCCCACACACCTGGGTTCCTGTGCTGGTTCCTTCATGTGTGAGGTTCATCTGAACGTGTGGAGAGGGACCTCGAGCATGGCTGTGGCTAGGCTCCAGAGGTCTTACATCGCCGGGAGCTCTGCTTGGGGTGGGAGGGAGCCCATCCCCTCCGAGGAGGCCCCGGGGAAAACAGCCAGTCTCTTGCGCGGGCAAGAGACTCTGCCATAAAATAAATTAGTAAAAGTAAATTCGTGATGATTGATTTCTATGTCTTTAACCTTTCTTAATCTAGTAGAGGGTGGCAACTTTATGTACTGTTAGTGCCCTCATGGAAAAGTTCTCCTGTCCTTTGAAGGAGCTCTATTAATGCTTGCAAAAATGTTTTCAAGGCTGTGAATTTCTTAAGCTTTTTGCTTGTCCATGAGTAGTACAGTTCCTTCAAATCTGAATGATCATCTAGCTGGATAAAATATTCTTGGTGAGGTGTTCTTTTCATTGAATTTTTATACTATATGCAACCATATTTTTATGGCTCATTTGATAGATCTAATGTGAATCCTATGGACTTTCCTTTGTGTGTAAATTTTTCTTTTGATCTTGTTGCATTCAGTATTTTGTTTCATCTTTGGCTTTCGTCATTTTGAATATAATGTGATATATATTAAACTAGGAGTTTTCTAAGTTGGGTATATTTTCACTGGGACCCTTCAGGCCTCTTGGATCACAGTTACTATATTTCTCAACTCTGAGGAATTTTCTGGTTTTTTGTGGGAGGGATTATACCCAGTGATGCTCAGGAGTTAGTCCTGGCTCTACACCTAGGAAATACTTCTGCAGTGTTAGGGAGACAATATGGGATGCCAGGGATTCAACCTGGGTTGTTCACATGCAAGGCAAATGCCCTACCCATTGTACTGCCACTCCCAATTTTTTGAAATTCTTTCCATGATTACTTTAACTATTGCTTCTTCACCATATTTGCCTTTCTATTCTTCAGGGACTCTTATGATTCTTATATTGTTCCCCTTGAATTCATCCTAGTTATATGGTATACTGTTCATTTCTTTTCAGACTATTTTCCTCATTCTGTTGTTTCCTAGCTGCTTCTTGCTTCTCACCTTGCAGCTCCTTGATCTTTTGCTCAACTTCTGTTATTCTGCTCTTCAGAATTTTTTTTGACTCTCCCCCCCCCCAAATTTTATTTTGATAAGGTGCCGTAAGTTACAAAATTATTCAAAATTGGATTTTTGACATACAGTGTTTCATCATCAGTCCTGCTACCAGTGTCAACCTCTCTCCAGCAGTGTTTCCAGGTTCCCAGTCCTACACGCCCCCCTCCCCCCCAGCCCCAGCCTATAATCTTGACAGATGCCCTTTAAATTTGGATTAAAGTTTGGGTCTTGCAATTTCAGTGTTGCTAACTCTGTGTTAATACTCAAGTTGGATATTTAGCTCTATCATTCTTTAACACCACCAGTGTACCTGAATCACCCTGACCCCTTCCTCATTGCTTCTCCTCTATATCTTCTCCTTTTCCCCTTTATTCTGTTTCTTTCCTTTTCCTTCCTATACTCTGCGGCCAAGGGTGATCTAGGCATTCCTCCCTTTATACCATTGCATTTCCTCATCTAGTTACTCTAAAAGAATGGCACATAGCAAACAATGAGAACAATCTGTGTTGGTGAGAATGTAGTGAAAAGGTAGCTCTCATTCACTGTGGGTAGGAATGTTGTTTGGTTCAACCCCTATGGAAAACAGTATGGAATGTTCTCATAAATTTAAAATTGAGCTACCATTAGGTCCAGTAATTCCACTTTTGGATATCCACCCCAAGGTAGAAAAACATTCATTCAAAAGATTGTATTCATGCAGCACTCAATACAACAGCTAAAAATTGTAATAAACCTAGATATCCAACAACTCAGTGATTCGTGAAGATGTAGTATATATACACAATGGAATATTACACAACTGTAAGAATGATGAAATCATGCAATTTCCTGCAACATGGATGGAACTAGAAGATGTGTTAAGTAAGCTAGAAGGATATGGGATATATATTCTAATGATTTTTTAATATATCACATATCATATTCTTTACTTCTGATTAAAGTAGGTTTTTTTTTAAATTTTGACTCTCATACTTTATTGGGTTTTGTTGACTGACAGTGTTATCATTTCTATGAACTAATTGGAACATTCTCCTCACAGTGTCACTGAAGATATTGTCTGAGGATTTACTGGTGATGTTTATGTCTTTAGTGATACTGTTTCCACTTATTGGGCTTCTACATATTTTCCCTATTGTTTTTTCTTTCTAGTGTTGTTACTCTGTTGGGGGTAAGACTTTGTAGTTAGACCCCTCCTGGAACATGCTGAGGAATTATGCTGGGGTCACCATCTTTTCTGCCTGTCTTCAAAAGTGATAGGAGGAATGACTGAGCAGCCTATAATTTGTTGAGTAGAGCTCTTTTACGACTTTGCACTTCAGGAGCTTGATTAGATGTGTGGGCCCGATTAGATGGCGCAGGGGAAGTTGCTGGGAGGGAGGGGTTCTGCCTCTTATTTTGGACTAAGCCTAGTGGACTAAGCCCAAGGCAAATCTCATCTGTCATTGTAGAGCAGCAGGTAAAAGGTCCTGTTATGTAATGAGATATCTCCCAGTTTCTTATTTTCAGTTTGGATGTTCTGAGGCTTTTGTGATTCCATACGACTTTCTTAGTGATTGTTCTAATTACAATTCTAATAATTAGATAATTGGAATGCATTCTAAGTAGAACTTATTAACGTATTCTAATTAGAACGTTTTCTAACTGTTCTAATAAGTCCTTGAAGAATATTGTTTGAATTTGAATAGGGATTACATTGAAACTGTATAATAATTTAGATAGGATGGTTATTTTGACAATGTGATTCATCTACTCCATGAGCACAGAATATTTTTTCTTTCCTGAGTTGTTCTATCCATTTTTAAAGTGATTTAAACTTTTCCTGGAATAGATCTCTGACCTCTTTTGTTAAATTGATTACTAGATACTTGATGTTTTTGGGTACTATTTTGAATGGGATAGACTCTTTGACCACTTTCATTATTTGTATAAAAAAATACAACTGAGGGACTGCAGGGACAGTCCATTGGGTAGGAGGTCTGCCTTGCATGTGGCTAACCCTGGGTTACGGACTAGCCTGCGTTTTATCCCAGCATTCCGTATAGTCCCTGGAGCCCAGTGAGGCGTGATCACAGAGTTAGGAGTTAAGTCCTGCTTGTAGCTGGTTGTGGTCCAAAAACCAAACAAACAAACAAGCCAAAAAAAAAAAAGAAGAAGAATTTACTTCTTGCATATAAAAAATATGCAACATATTTTTTTTGTGTATTGACTTTGTAGCAGGCCACTTTCCATATTGGTTTATTGGTTTTTGCTTGTTTTCATTTTTGGGCCACATTGGGTGGTGCTCAGTGCTTACTTTTGGCTCTGTACTCAGGGCTCTGGGGACCATAGGAGATGCTGGAAATGGAATCTGGGTTGGCTGTATGCAAGGCAGATCCCCTACCCTCTGTACTATTGCTCCGGCACCAGTTTTTTGCTTGTAGGAACCTTTTTGTGACTCTCTACAGTCTTATAAGTATATTATTATGTTATCTGCAAGTAGTTATAATTTATATTCTTAATGTTTTTAAAAGTCAAGTAGTGTGTATTTAATGTTTAAAAAATTTTAATTTATATTCAATTATTCAGTAATTTTTTTCCCCTAAAGGGTGAGAGTTGAGGCCAGAGCTAGTCATTCAGTTATGAAATCACTAAAATCTTTTAAAAATATAATTTGCATTGGCCACTGATGTTTATTTAAACTGGATAACAACTTTTGCTAAACCGATTTTTAATAGTATAAAATTAAGCTTATAGAATATATTTTTATCAGGAAAACAAAGGAATAAAGGACATACTTAAGGTTATAAAGTGCCTTTTCCTCCTCCTTTCAGCCTTTTAAGTGTTATTTTAATGAATTGCTGCTACTGGATAAAATGCTTCTGTTTGTTTTCTTTTTAATTGTTTTAGACAAGGTATTTGGAAATTGTTGTATAGTGTGGGAAATAATTGAACTTGACTACACATAAAATGAAAACAAGCTGTTGAAATATTGAACCTGAAACTAGATGTTGCATAGCTAAAAAGTCATGATTCATGGGTGGGTGTGGAATAAGCAAATCACCCAGAATCTTAAGACACCTCACCCACAGCCCCCCTCCCTTATTATATAATCCCTTATTATATAGGACCTATATAATAGATCCGGTATAATGGGCAGTTGGTCCTGTAACTCTACAGGGGACTGTGGACTAGGATCTAGGTCTGGAATTCCTCATCTGTGTTACAAACGTCTTCTCCTAGTAGGTCATAAAATTTATTACAGTGGCATTCCAGATGAAGGACTGAAAATGGTCTGTTCTTACATCAGGTGAACCTGGCCTATGTGAAAGCAGCAGAGAACGTTTCAGAACCTATTAACAGGGAGCCTCCTTGCAGAGCAGCTCAGCTCCTGACTTTGCAGAACACAGACGAATTCGACATCCTAATCATTGGAGGAGGAGCAACAGGAAGTGGCTGTGCACTTGATGCTGTCACCAGAGGTAAGTCTTGATGTAGGTAGCTGTAACACGTCTAAAGGCTTCATTGTTCCTCCTCTATGTGAACACGCCATGGTGTCTGCTGCTAAAGTCCCACTTCGGAGTTTTCTACCCTTCGTGAAACACCTTCACATTTTGAAAAGATGTTCATTTGCACAACTTAGTTTGTTTGTGTTTATTTTTTTTTAGATTGGAATGAATTAAAATTTTTTTCTAATACACAGTAAATACATTTTTATATGAAATAAAATATGTATCACCTCTAGACAAACATTATAAGGAATTTATTGAATTGAGTTAGTGTGTCAAAATAATTTTTTTGGTGCAGTATCTCTTAAAATAATTACTTTCTCTGAAATACAGACTGTGGATTGGGGTTAAACATGGAAAGCACAGTTGCTATATAGGTCTATGTAAGTCATTCTATTATTTAGAATTTGGAAAGTCATGATGAAAAGTGTTTTAAAAGGCTATATGACAGATAAGAGCAGTTTTCAGTATCAATACCAATGCCATAACATATGATTCATTTAATAAAATAATTTGTATCTCTTTTGCCTGTGCCTATCAATGTCAGGTTTGGAGTTGGAAAAATCTGGGTATATTCTTGGCTTACTGGCTTTCTCAGCTCTTTGTATGTAGGTACACCCACATACACACTTAGAAAGATTACCTTCTCTATGATATTCTATCTTTCAAATGATGAAACTGTATTTGTGAGTGATTGTTGTGAATATTCAGTGTATAATCATGAAGACAACTTTACAACATAGAGAAGCCCAATAAATTGTCTCTAGAGTAACTGCTGTTATTAAGATGGAGGCAAAAACATTTTAGAACCAGTTGTCCTAGAGAAATTCTTTTTGGTATTCTTATATTTATTGAATTCATCATGGACACTACTGCAAAGAATTTTGATTTTAGTTTCTATGCAAGTTTTGATGTTTATTTTCATTTCATTCTCAATGGTGGTGATTTAACATATAGAATAATTATTCTCAAATGTAGTTACCACTAGTACCACACTATATTTATTTATCTTCTTTATCTGTGGAAAATACACTAATGGAAATGGAAATAATTAGGTGTACACAGAAAGTGTGCCAGGTTTATTATGATGGCAAAGGATCTACACTTAAAATTTGATACCTGTCAATTTCACAGCCTGTCTTATTTTGGTTGCTTCTAAATTCACATTAATATATATGCAAGTTTGTATCTGAGATGATTGATGTAGTTGGCCTATTTAGTGCACCCACAGTTCTATCATACTTGTTTAATGTGACTGAATAATGTAGTAGAGAATTTATGCCTTCTGAGGATTTTGGAGCACTGTAGTTATGTAAAGGCTAGAGTAGTCATGTATGCAGGGAATGACCAGTAGGAAAAAAACTTCTGTGTATCTTATGTAGAATGTGGGAGCTGTGAGTAGTCCTAGAACATAGGCTGTGCTGTGCTCAGTAGTAGAACCACCTGCCATGCAAACATGAGGCTTCGAGATTGATCCCCAGCACTGTCTCATGTACCAAGGGCAATAGTGGCAGTGCTGCTGTTTGGGAAACTAAGCACCCGAGTGAGCACCACAACCAAATGTGCCTCCTGTCATTGCAACAACAGGTGAATGGGAAAATAACGGGCAGAATTTATATTAAATTTTTTTTTAAACTGTGAAGCAAGGTAATTTTTACTGAATGAAACTTGTTTAGAAAGATGTGAGAGGAGAGAAAGAGTGGAAATATGTTCAAGAGTGAACACAGGCTTCTCCAGAGTGGAAATAAGCAAGCGAAGAAACGTAGAGGCAAGCAAGAGAGATAGGTGTTCAAGTGAGAACATGGACTTAAAGATCAAGCCTATTTAAAATTTTAATATCAAATTAACACTGATTCAGAATATAGGTTTCACCTGGATAGCATCTAAACATACTATATTATGATCACCACCAAAAGTCTTGTTTTCATTCATCACTATAAAATTAATTGACCTTGTTACCCAATTTAACCCTTTGTATTTTGCTTTCTTTTTCTATTTTTTTGGTCTTTTTCCCCAGATATGAATGGTATTTGTTTTATACAGTAATTCCCAGAATTTTACTTTTAAAAAATTACTGGATAATACTCTGTTGTGTATGTATGTGTTTTGAGTGGCATTTACATTGTTACCATATCTTGCCTATTAAACATAATGCTGCAGTGAACATAGGGGTGCATATGTTCACAACTTTGAGTTAGTGTTTCCATATTATTCAGTTTAATACCCAGATGTGAGATAGTTGGATCATATGGTAATTCCATTCTTAATTTTTTGAGGAATTTCCATGCTTTTTTCCATAACCAATATACAAATTTACATTGTATAGCTGGGGCAAGGTTTCAGCACAGAGAAAATTTTATTTATATTATTATTTTTTTGGGTTTTGGGCCACACATGGTAATGCTCAGAAGTTACTCATGGCTTTTCACTCAGGAGTCACTCCTGATGGTGTTCAGGGGACCAGATGAGATGCCATGGGTCAGCCATGTGCAAGGAAAGTGGCTTACTTTCTGTACTATCTCTCCAGCCCCATACAGGTGGAATTTTAATAGACAAATATTCCTTATAAAAATATCCAGTCAGTTACAGTGTAAGAAGAATAACACCCATGTATGTTGGTATTGAGCTGGAGCTATAGCATAGCAGGTAGGGCATTTGCCTTGCACGAGGCCGATCTGGGTTCGATTCCTCCACCCCTGTCAGAGAGCCTGGCAAGCTACCAAGAGTATCCTGCCCGCACAGCAGAGCCTGGCAAGCTACCCGTGGCATACACAATATGCCAAAAACAGTAATAACAAGTCTCACAATGGAGATGTTACTGGTGCCCGCTCGAGCAAATCAATGAGCAACGGGATGACAATGATACAGTGACAGTGATATATTGATATTAGTTCATGTTTTAGTTTGGAGCACTCATGTAATGGGGAAGATATGAGGAAAGGTGAAAGGGAACACTGTGGCTGGTAAGCCAGGTGAACCTTTCCTGGCCACCTTGGAGTACTTAAAAATGTTAGTTTGGCAATGAGGAATAGGCATTTTTTTCCCACATTTTCCTTTAATGGCTGGAAAAATTATCCCAAGGATTCTCTTTTTTAATGATTCTTTAGATTGTCTCGTGTTGTGTGTGTGTGTGTATGTGTGTATGTGTGTGTGTGTGTGTGTGTGTGTGTGTGTGTGTGTGTGTGTGTGTGTGTGTGTGTGGTATGTATGGGGGCAGGGGTTGAGGAGGGATATTCGAAACAATGCCATATGAGTCAGGTACCAAGGCAGCTCTGAGAATGCAAAGACTAGTAAGATGTGGCTTTCCTGTCAAGGAGCTCATCATTTATTCATATTTACTGAACAAATACTTTTTTTTTCTTTTGAGCAGTGTAGGAGATTCACTTAGTGATTAGGACATGAACTAATTCTTTGTAGATAATCGTGGATGATGATAACAACGATGATGAGGATGATGATGATGATGATGATTTTGAGATGAGTTTCCAAAGTCAGAATATTGATCAGATTTTTAACTCTTATAGTTAGAAACAGCTAAGACAATGACGTGCAAGTAATATCTCTTGTCATTGATAGCTGTCTTTTTGTCATATACATGCGAATTATGATTTATAAAAGGGATGGAAAAACCTTGGTTTGAATCTTATTATGCTGGTAGCCCCCAGGGGTAGCACTTATAATTAAAATGTATGGAGATGCTGAAGTTAATCTGTATTTATCCTTTTAGTACAATTTCTGATCATATCAGTAGCTCTCTGAAGTGTGAAATAATCATGGGCATTTGGTTAATGAATTGTGCATTGTTGCTGTTCATTCATGGAATTTGCTTTTATTATATTTGATGCTTCACTTAACAACAAATTTTGCTTTCTTTGCATTTGATATGTTTTTACCAAATTATTCCTGATTGTATCCATTAATCTTTAGTCACATTTGACAAAAATAAATTACTGTGATCTTTTAAAGTTACCAGTAATAATTAGATTTTTCAGGACATCAAAGTTTTGGGGGAACCAGTAGATGTTAAAGGGCTTGTGTAAAAATGTTTGCAAAAGCTTTTTGATAAAACACTATGCTCAAATGCAATTTTGGTAAAAGAAAAACAAAGATAGTGGAAGGAAGACAAAAAGTCATGACATCTTCATCAGGAACATTTATTTGTATTCTTGCCATCTGCATTTTCCTGTGAATCAATTTTCATTTGTTTCATTTGGGAGTATTATTTTATAAACATAATATGCCAATTCTCCTCACGTTCTCCTTCAAGCCTGTAGGATCAATAGAAATTGCTTCACTGTTTAACACCTCTGTGTCCATTTCCCCAAAGAGCAGTTGTAGGCATTTTGTGCAGGGGGCTGGGGGCAGGCAGGATGAGAAAACTGATAAATATATTCATTCCCTCAGGTCTTCTTCCAATGTTTTCTCCAGTTTCTTTTGTGCTTTTCTGTGATTTTTAGCTTTCTGTATCAGAGATTGCTAAGATCACTTCAGAAATCACAGTTTTAAACTCTATGTATAAACTTTGGTGCTTCAATTCACATCCTAGAGAGGACTGTCTCTTGCTCTAGGAAAAGACCAGTTAAGGTGTGTGCACATACATATATGTACACATACATGTGCCAATACACATACTATCTTAGTTAATGATTGCATACTGCAGAATTAGCTCTATCACATTGTACCTCCTTTCCCATATAGAAAGCCTCAAGTTTCTCAGAATAAAGAATAAAATTTCATAAATAAGGAAATAAATAAACAGTAGTGTTCTTCTGCATCACTAAAAGTATGCAAAAAGGAGAGCAGGTAGGTGCATTCCAAAAAGAGAGAGTCTTGGAACGTAGCATCTCTTTGAGTTACAGTTTCCAGCTCAACTGCTTCTATCACAGTCCCACTCCTTTGAGGGTAGATAAAATGCTGGTTTAGGACAGTATTGCTGAAAACTTATCATTTGACAGCCTATAGCATTTGAAAGCCTATAGTTTGTTGAGTGGTGCTGTTTAGACTCGATGGCAAATTCCTAGTAAAATTAATCTTCAAATGTAGCATAATTTTAATTAATTTAGTGCTTTTCTTTGGTAGAGTCAAGGGAAGAATTTGAGAAACTACTAAAGTTCATCTGGAGAGATAAACCTATGAGACTTACTAGAAAAATAATGATACAATAAGTTGAGATTTATGAGCTTAAAGTATATTTTAAAGCTTCTTCAACTAAAATTAGTTTACTAGAGGAACAGAGAGATCAATGGGATCTAGAAAATTGACTCTAGAAAAATTTAGCATAGAAAATTGAGTCTAGGAAACAATCTAAATAATGAAAGTTAGGATAAGATAAAGGTAGTGTTTTAAATATGACGTTATTTAATATATTTATTTGTATGTACATATGCATACAAATGTATATAAACCTATGAATACACATATACATATTTTTAAGTTCTCATCTTTTTTTGTATTTTATATAGATAAAGGACAGCAACAAAATAGTAAAACTATCAGAAGAAAGTATAGGTTAATTAAAAAAGTTTTTTTAGGCAGGGCACTAATAAAGCCATTTTTATTTTGGAAAACTTGCTAAGTTTGCTATCACAGAAGTTAATGAATACAAAGTTAAATAAACACATGTGAGAATGAGAAACTAGTCATAACATATCAAACATACAAAGTTTATTTTCAGATTTGCTGTTGCCTTTTGTTTTTGTCTATAAATAATCCAATGTGTAGCTGACTGGATTCTTTTCTTTAAAATACTTAATAGCTAGAATCTATCTTTCCTTTTACCTGTTCATTTTATCTGTTGTTTGCTGCCAGGGGTCAGAGAATCATATTCTTTCTTCCCTTTTTTGGGGGAGGAGCGGCACACCTGGTAGTGTTTGGGACTTAATTCTGTCTCTGCACTCCAGGATCATTCCTGTCTGGGCTTGGAGGACCATGGGATTGGGTCCTTGGGTTAACTGCATGCAAGGGAAGTGCTCTGCTCACTGTACATCTCTCCAACCCAGAGACCCTCTTTTTGTTTTTCTTGGCTTTTTGGGCCACACCCAGCGATGAACAGGGGTTACTTCTGGCTCATGCACTCAGGAATTACCCCTGGTGGTGCTTGGGGACCATATGGGATGCTGGGAATTGAACCCGGGTCGGCCGCATGCAAGGCAAACACCCTACCAGCTGGCTCCAGCCCCAAGAGACTCTCTTTTTCAGTAGGCAACTTTAATTCATTTTTATTTGTTTGGATATAATTATTTTATATTTTTTACCTTTTTACCTTTTTTTCCCCTATTTCCGCCTTTTTTCTTTCAGATCAAATGAATCACTTTTGTATATTACATAAGTGTTTACTCTGTGTTACACATTTTAACTCTGACAGTTGCTGCCACCCTGTCAAGACTTTCTCCGGAGACAAATTGAGACACCTGTTGTGTGTTGCCACTGGTCTTCCTTACAAGCCAGCTGCTGAGCCTGTTAGTGGTGCCCTGGCTGGGTGCTGTGCTGGGATTAGACTTCTGCCTCCCAGACCTGTCTCTGAGTGCACATCACGGTCCTGGCTGTGATCTAGATACAAGCTCTTCTACCTTCTTTATTTTTTAGCATAAGCGCTAGTCTGACTTTTCCCACTGACAAAGGACACTTGTACTCCTCTTATCTTTCAAGAATTGAAATCTTGGTTGCCTTTGCCTGTTTCTAGCCCAATGTGGGACAGAGGTTTTTGACCTGACTACTCTGCATTCACTTGATGCTATACTGGTCTTTGCAATATTTCAGTCAACAAAGTCCTTTACAAAAATATAAATGTAATTCATTTTTATTTAATATTTACATATATAATTTTTATATTTAACATTTACATATATAATTTACATACATAATTTTTTCTGAGGTAGGAGTTGGAAGTTAAATTTATAATGTGGCATTGATAAAAAGCTATGTTTCTGTTTTGTGTTTTTGCTGCTGGGTTTTGAACCAGGGTCTCACACATGCTAGTCATGCACATTGCCATTAAGCCACGTCCTGGCTTCAAATTGTACTGGGATAACAAAAAATTGTTATCTGCTTATGTATAAATTTTGCACATTTGATTTTTGAAAAGAAATAGCAATACCAGGGAAAATGGTTAAAATGTTTCATAAATTGAAAAACAGGTTGTGAAAAATGAGTTTGTTAATTGTGTGGCTGGAGTGATAGCACAGCGGGTAGTGTGTTTGCCTTGCATGCAGCCGACCCAGGTTTGATTCCTCTGTTCCTCTGGGAGAGCCTGACAAGCTACTCTTGCGTACTCTATATGCCAAAAACAGTAACAACAAGTCTCACAATGGAGACATTACTGGTGCCCACTCGAGCAAATCAATGAACAATGGGACAACAGTGCTACAGTGCTGCAGTGCTACAGTGTATAAAGGAAAATGGTATACAGGCTGTGTACTTGCATAAACTAGAAAGTTTCTAGTAAGATCTAAATGCTAATTTTCATAGTTAACATTGGTTACCTTTGCATTTTGTTACTTGAGAGCTAGTGATGTATTATTTTCTAATTTCACCTTTCTGTATATTTTGGATATTTTTGCTGTCTGTGAATGTTGACTTTTTATAATAAAAAAAAAAGTAAAAACAAAAAAACAGGCAAGAATCGTAACTCTCCTATTCCTCTGAAACTGTGCTATTGCAGTGAATTCTATACCTTAATACACTTCTGTGTTTCCAGGATTATGTGTTTAATAATAACTTAAAGAACACATATAAAATAACGTAAAGACCAGTGTTTTAATAATATGGTCTAAGCTAGTACTTCTCACCAACTCTGGGTCCCCATTTTTTTTTTTTTTTACATTATTCCCTTCTGACCTTGTTTTCTTCCTGTGGCCCTGTCCTATAGGTTGGTCCCCTAGTCCTATGCTTTGGCCCATTGCTCCATTCATGTGAGTTTTCACTTGTGGTACCTGGGTATATTCTGAAGATGTGACACCAGTGGATGTCATATGGTCCCCAGTTGAGAAATACTGGTTTATTGTAACATAATAATTCCATCATTAGCTTGCTTCTTAATATATAAATTGAATTATTATATAATATCTAATGGTAGTCATTCAGTATTATAAAATTCTTTGAAATACAACATTTGCTCTTAGACAATACTAGACTAAGGCATATTATTCTGATTGTGTAAACTGATAAGACAGAATTACTTAGTAGTGTTACATGAGTGTTGGTTTTTAGAGAAGTTGATCCTCTATAAAATGTTCAGCCTTTGGTTTAGTCACCTTTATTAATGGCTTTTTGAAATCCAGAGATAAGTACCCAAAACATTTTAAAAGAAAGATAAACATTTCTTTCTTTGAAGTACAGGCTTTTTTTTTTTCCCCACCCAACATTTGGTTTTAATACCTATGCTTAGGGGTACTAATGTACAAAGTAACTTAAATCTTTTTGACATGTGTATTTTTATCTTGATGTTTTTCATTTTTATATCAAATCAATTAGTTTCTCTCCTTCCTTTGAAAATTGTTTAAATAATTTTAGACTGCTATTTCTGAGAATTTATTCTAACAGGATAATTAAAAGTGGAGTTTAAAATAAAAATATAATCTTGCAGTATTGTGATAGTGAAAGTAGGGAAAAACTAAACATTCACAAATAGAGTTAAATAAATTATTATAATTTGTTAATATGCTATCCCCACATCAAAAACAAAATTATAAAGAATATTGAATTGAGTGATGTTTACATTAAATAATATAAATTAAAAAGTATAAATGAAATAGAGATCCTATTTTTATACAAATGTACGTAAGTGATTATATACATGCATAAAAAATGTGAACATTTAAACACTCAAATGTCAACTGTGGTTATCTCCAAGTGGTGTGATTACAGGAGAGTTTTATTTTGTTCTCTTTACATCTCTGCATTTATTATATTGAGCATGTTTTCATGCATAATAAGATAATCAGTAAAAGGTATTAAAATATACTTCTGTTCTCTTTCGTGTTGTGAACATTAAATGTCGTACCATTCCTCCCCTTAAATGGTAATTATCCTTCTATATTCATCCAACTGTCTTGAGCTATGAGGTAGTTTAGTTAGAAGTGTTTTCTCACTCAGGTCAGAAAAGGCAAAACTGTAAAGAAATGTATTTATTTAATTTATACCCAACACCCCACCTAAAAGATAGAGTGTTAACTTGCTAAAAGATGGGCTGAAGATGATTCAGAAATAAATTTCAAATTGACTTTTCTTGACTCTAATCTTTCTTCTACCTATACTTTTCAGAGCAATTTTACTACAATTATAAATACTCCACTACTGCCATCAAATATTTTTGTGCTGAAAGGAATCAATAATAAAAATATAAAAAACTTGAATCATCTCAATAGTGCTAGAGTTTACTACTTTTCATTAAAAACAAAACAAAAACAAACAAAGAGAAACCTACCCCAAAGAAAAGAAAACAGTCCAACTTGCTTAGTTTAGCAAATTATTCCCAACACATAGAGAGGCCAACTCTTCATTGCCTGACTTGTGGGAGGTCATTCTTTTGCTTCAGAGGAAGGATTGTCTCCACTTTCTCAAATTCACAGCTGTGAAAAGTTGCTTAAAGCCTGGGTACATTAATTTTGTTTTTCCAAATTAATTATTTTACCTAAAAACAAAAGGTTTGCATAGAATATTATATAAAATACTGTTTAAATCTCTTTCAGAAGATAAAATGATGAGTTTGTTCACCTCTTTGATTAAAATTAAGCTCTAAACTTAAGACTGTCTTCTTTGAGAAGAACAGTTTGTATTTTCTCTCTTCTTTTAAAGTAGCACTGTAGTACTGTCGTCCCGTTGTTCATTTGCTCGAATGGGCACCAGTAACATCTTCATTGTGAGACTTGTTGTTACTGTTTTTGGCATATTGAATAGCCATGGGTAGCTTGCCAGGCTCTGCTCTGTGGACAGGATACTCTCGGTAGCTTGCCTGGTTCTTCGAGAGGGACAGAGGAATTAAACCTGGGTCGGCCGCATGCAAGGCAAATGCCCTACCTCCTGTGCTGTTGCCCCAGTCCAGTCAGCTGTGCTATTGCTTCTTTTATAAAATTGAGGTAATCATAGTTTACACCATTATTATCTGTCTGGAGAACTCTGTTGCACCTCTTCAGGGGTAACTGTTATACTCTACTACCAATGAGCTGAGATTCTTCCAACTCTGTCTCTTGGGCCCCTTCTACCCTTTTTGTACCTTATGTGTCATCCTCTCCCAACCCTTAATACCTCTGTTCTGTGATCTGAACCCAAGGGCAAGGTTTGGATTGGTTTTATCTGTTCCATTCCTTGATTTTAGAGAAGTTTGATTTTTTGTTTGTTTGTTTAGAAGTTTGAATTTTTGAGAGCTTTGAAAAAGCAAGTAATATATTTGATAGCTTGATCCATGTATACCTTATAACTAATCATTTTAAGGTTAAACTTTTTAAGATTGTCTTTGTTGTAGATGGTTAAAGATACATTTTTGAGGGCCAGAGGGATAGCTGAAAAGAATGGAGCGCATGCATTGTCTACAGTGTCCCTGGACACCACATGGTCCCATAAGTACCGGACTGAGTATACCCTGAGCATCACTGTTGTGTCCCTAAAACAGCAGACAACAATAATACAAACATACGTATACATATGAGAAGTGGTTATAACTTCTAATAATGGTTGATTTTTTACTTTTTCCTTCTTTGTTTTTATAAAAAAAAAAAGAAATTCAGAACAATTTATATAAGGCAACACACAAAAAAGTGCAAAAATATATTCCTGCTTCGGAAAAAAATATATATGTGCATATATATACACACACTTTTTTGTGACATTAAAAACTTCTGATGATACTTTAAGGTTACCAACTACTTTAATATATGTCATTTTGCCTATAACCTTGGAGACTAAATTCTCATGTGTTTTGCTTGGGGAGGAGAGTAGAATTACTTCTTATCAGAAATTCTGGCAGGTAGTATGATGTATGATACTGAAAATAATGGGGCAGAAAAAAAATCAGGTTGACTTGACAGAGAAGCCTATTTTAACTTTTGTTGGTATTCAGTATAGGTTCTCACATAACTAGATGTGAATAACTTTTTAAAATGTCCAGTACTTGCAAAAGCCATTTCGAGGCTTTAAAGTGTTAGCTCTCACTTGAATATCCTGAAATATCCCCGAGATGGCTTGCTAATTCTTAGAGTAGTTCCTGCCTCACACTGTGTCCATTTGGGAAAGAAAAAAAATTAACCAACCCTGACAACACAAGCCCATAAAACTCTCTTCATGTCACTCTTGAGTTTTATCTTCTCTCTGTGAGGCTGAGATCTGCACAACCCCAACTCTTACTGTGTTCTCTTTCCCTGAATGGTTTCTTACTTCAAGCTCTTTTCAGCTTCTCATCTTCTCTCTTGAACCTCCATCCTCAGAGAAATCTTTCTAAATCTTTAGAAATCTTTCTAAAAATTTTTTTTTTTAGCTAAAAATGTTTGAGTGGTTTCTTAGAGACACAATGGTATTTTTCAAAACAATATCTGAAAGCCTCTGGGAGATAATTCAAGTGTTATTCTTTTTTACATAATGATAAAAAACCCAACTCAACCCAACAACTTGCACTCCCTTGATTCTCCAAATGGAGAATGTATACTGGAGTGTGATGTTTAAGTTCAGGCTTACCAAGTTTGATACCAAATCTTATAGCTTTCTAATGAGGCATTAACATCTTGAAATGGACCCAAGATTTCCGGTCATGTTCATAGGGGCATTTTCCTTGTAAGGAGATCAGATTCTGATATCAACGTGTGAGAAACAAAGTCCATAGGACAAGTGTTGGTGATCATTTGTGACCTGTCTTCCACTACTTTTCCCACTGGGTATTCTTTATTTTGCCCCTCCGGTCCCTTAAGCAGAACCATTTCAAGCATCGGCCTTGCCTCTTGCTTAAGTAATCTTCATACAGGTCATCTCCTTCTTTCTCTCCACTCACCTTGATTACTTATGCCTCACAGACTTAGCCTTTTCTTAAGGTCCCATTTCCAGATATGTTAGGAACCACTGCTTGACTCCATTTTTATTGTCCACCCAAGGAATTGTGCCATAGATAAACTGCCCCCTAACATGTTATTCCACAGTTCCTTTGAGCTAGAAGTTTAGGTGTCACTTTTGCTGATTTATAGCCACTAGCTGCTTGCTAACAGCTCATGCCAGAGCCGTGGCAGTTCCTCACAAACGACCTTTTTCTCACAACCTGTTGACCATGGGACTTCCCTTGGTTCCTTGATTCAGAACATATGACAGCATGCTTCTTCTGAGCAAGCTGGAGAGAATGTTGGTAACTGAGAGAGGAACCTAAACACAAAAGTGACCTGCTATTGCTGTGCTATACTTGAGTCATTAAAATCAAGGCTCTCAGCCTAACACACATGGCATGAAGGATGAGGATTCTTGGAGAGTGATGAGGATTCCCGGACACTATGATGTGTTTCTACTGCAGACTGCATGGATCTATTTGGCATTGCCAGGGGAAGCCATGGTCTGAGTGAGAAGCTTCTTTTTGCTTGTTCTTTTGTTTCTAAGGCCATACTCGGCACTGCTAAGGGCTTACTCCCATCTCTGTGCTCATGGATCACTCCTGGTGGTAGTTAGGGGTCCACATGGGGTGTCCGGGATCAAACCTGCTTTGGTAGCATGAAAGGCAAGGGCCCTACCTGCTGAACCATCTCTCTAGCCCTTTTCAGGAGTTTTTAAAAAACTTCCTATCCTCTCTCTGACTCCCATCTCAGCCTGTCCTGGTATAATTATCTTGATGCAATGACTGATTGCAAGATAGAAATAGAGGTATATTTAAATAGTCTATCTCTTAAATGCTACTTGAAAGTTAGCTTCTTCATTTGATCTTTAGTTGAAGAAAAAAACGTCTATTTTGATTCTGGAAGAATTCTGTGTTGGACATAGTAACTGAAGATGATGTAGCTTATAACGTTGGTGCATTCTTAAGAGATTGCAAATACAATCTTGATTACACAAGTTTGAGTTTATCTTCTTTTTTTTTTACGGGGGGACCCACACCCGGTGATACTCAAAGCTTATTCCTGGTTCTGCATTAAGGAATTACTCCTGGGGGTACTGGGAGACTTTATGAAATGCTGGGGATTGAATATGGATTGACCACATGCAAGGCAAATGCCCTACTTGCAGTACTGTTATTGGGTCCCTGAGTTTAACTTCTAACCAGATGTGTTCTGTGATGTAATTTCAGATATAGTGCCTCTAAAACTGCTGAGCTTTGTTACATGACTCTCTGGTAGCTAATAGCTTGGTATGTGCCTAATTAATTTCTAATATCAATATTTTGCCTAATATATATACATATACAGACAAGAGATAGATAAAAATATCACACATATAAATATTGAGGGTCTACCAGGCAAAATATTGATATTAGAAGTAAATTAGGCATGTGCCAATATATATACTAACTTGATGTATTTGTGTGTGTTTGTGTGGAGGGGATTTGCCATGTCTGGTAGTGCGCAGGTGCTATTCCCAGATCTATGTTTGGGGGTTCCTCCTAGAAGTGTTTGGGATTAAAACCAATTTCCCACATGCAATGCAAGTGCTCAGCCAGTTGAACTTTCTCACCTGTGTATGTATGTATGTGTTAATATATACTACATTTAATATATATACTACATTTACTAATATAGACTATATTTACTAAATTTCCTGAGGATTGCTAGGGCTTTTATAGTTAAAAACTTCATAGATCTTCCTTTATCATAAATGCTTTAAAATAATTACCTGAGTCTATCATGCCTTTAATATCTGTGATATTTTTCTAATTAGGTAGAAAATTAGTAGGTTTTGTCCTGGAATTAAAGTTCTCTATACTTTTCTCCTCACAGCTTCCAAATATTTTTTCTTTTTGTGTCAAGGGAACTGTCCTGATTTTATGATGACATTTGGGCACGATATTTAAACTGTTAAAAGTTATAAAAACGACCCTTTGGTATTAAATGTAATAAATGGCCCTGAACTGAATACATGCACAGGTTCTCTTATATGAGCTTTGTGAGCCCAAACTGCTCTAGTTACATATTCTCATTGTAATTGGGTTCTTTGACATTCTCACATCTCCCAAGAGTCAAGGCAGTGCATGAAATATTCCTCATGACTTGATACTGATGTATATTTTGGATCTTATTTTTTTAAATTTTGGATTATCCCTAAATCCCAATATTTGTATGTATTTTTTCCTTTTTGGATCACACCTGGCAATGCACAAGGGTTACTCCTGGCTCTGCACTCAGGAATTACGCCTGGCAGTACTCGGGGGACCACATGGGATGCTGGGAATCGAACCCAGGTTGGCCACGTGCAAGGCAAACATCTTACCTGTTGTGCTATAGCTTCAGCCCCCAAAATTTGTAGATTTTTTTTCCCTAGTGGATTTCATGCCTCTACAAGAAAAAATCCCAAAATTTCATTTCCTCAAGTGCTCAAAGGAAAGATGCAGGTTGGGGAAGGGAGAGAGATAACTTCTAGAGCTTACTTATCTTTGTCTTACCTTTACCAAGATATTTTATTTCCTATACGTATGGGTCATTTGCAATGCCTTCATCTGTCTTGGCTTGTATTTTTCTTTCCTTTTGTGTATCTATGTTAAATTAGCCTATAAATTTTCCTGATACTTCTCAATATCAAAGATTATTCTCTTTTTTTTTCTCTTTTGATATCTTTGATCTCTTTCCTTATTTTATGCCTATCATAAAATACCACTCTAGAAAAAGAGATAGTATATAAGAAACTTATTCTAGGTTTATTGACATCTGAGTGTAGACTGAATCAGGATTTGGAGCATCTCTGGATTCCTATAGTGAGTGATGAATGTGAGTTCCAGAATGCTTCATAATAATACCGAATTAAATCTACACGAGTAAAGATGGATGTCTCACTCTCCTTTGACCTTCTAAAGACTCCAGAGTATGTTACTGCTTTGAAATTGTAGTCTAATATTTTTTAGTTGTGATTCATTCACAGTTTAATATGCTTCTAGTTCTAGTTTGACTTTTCCCTCAGGAAGAGATAAAATCTCTTCATTATAATATAGACAGTGTTCTGCACTTTGAATACAAATTTATACATGTTCAGAGTAATTTTTCTTGTGATTGTCTCTACCCTGGAGAAGTGTCTTTAATGAATTACATACAAATTGTGTAATTTAAGAAGTTAATTTGGTTTTCTGGTTACACAGGACTGAAAACAGCCCTTGTAGAAAGAGATGATTTCTCATCAGGGACCAGCAGCAGAAGCACTAAATTGATCCATGGTGGTGTGAGATATCTTCAGAAGGCCATCATGAAGTTGGATTTGGAGCAGGTAATTATGTATTCTGGTTGTTAAACAAAAAAATTGCGGCTGTGCTTGCTTTTTTCCACATAATTAAATCATTTTTTTTCTTTTTTTAAATGGCTTTAAACAGTTTTTTACTGTTGAAAATCCTGATTGAGTATATTCTGCTAGTTTTTTTTTTCAGGAGCAGTGTGCCACCACTACCCTGTAATATTATGTCTATGGATTTTCAGGGGCATTTTCTTCATAGACATAGCAAAATAGCAGACTTAGACAATCACTTATAGATGTGTTGCCGTTTAACAATTGTGATTTTTTTTTCCCTTTGCCAATGACCACCAAATAACTTTTCCAAGCCGCTCCAAGGGAGTTGTGTTGTAGTGCTGGGAGAGTATTAAATTGATCCTTCTAACTGCAACCACAGTCATGCATTCATCTTGTCACTGGCATCTGAAGAAAAAAGATGAGCTGAGTCATGTTTTCCTTTGGTCACATTTTATTGTGTCCAGTCTGCCATCATTTGGAAACTGCCAAGGCAGTGGGCAAGATGACATTTCCTAGAGGGGGAAAAAATATCAGTTGAATTCTCTATCAGCTTTTCATACAGGAAAAACACAGCAGCACTAACTTGACATTGTCGTTTTTGGATCTGTCCTCTTTCTATAAGTGTCTTCGGCATCATGATGGATGCAAAGAAAAGAGCAGAAGAGTTTGAATTAGACAACTCGTGATGTGTTCCAGCTTATGTATTCAACTTCTATTAGCTTCCTGCTTCTCATTTGTAAAATTAGTATTCTAATTGTATTGCTGGCCCTTCTGTGCGACCTAATGAGAACTAAAGGAGTTAAGAAAAAAGCTTTTTTTTTTATAATCTACAAAACACTCTGAAACTCCTGAATATCATCTCTGATGAGCTAGTGGAAGCATGAAGGGAATGCTTATTGTGGGTTTAAGTAATCTGTTATCTCTTACATGAGAAAATATTATGGGGGAATGAGAAAGGAGACAATACAGAGAATGCAAGATAAATTGTTACAATAATCCTGCAACTGAAGTCAGGAAAATATCTTACACCTGGGAACTCTGACAGCATGTTTTTCTCCTATGCAAATACAGTTAAGGTTTCTAAAAAATCTTTCAGGTTGACAGCATGATGTATTATTAGAAATTTGATTAGGAGGGAGCTATCCTCGCTCAGAGGTAGAGAGGTTTCTGTGTATCAATCAGTTGGCAGGGTGTCTATTTGCCATTTGAAAATATTATGATCTGTTACTGCCAAACTAATTTTCTCTGTTTTGCTTTTCAGTATAGGATGGTAAAAGAAGCCCTTCACGAGCGTGCCAACCTACTAGAAATTGCTCCCCATTTATCAGCTCCATTGCCTATAATGCTTCCAATTTATAAGTAAGCCTTTGATATCATCTTGATACTGTTTGTTTATCTGAGGTCAATAGAACAACACAGTGTTAATGGGTATGGTCCCTCAAGGTGCATTTCTTAATGGAGTTTTAATCGGTCCTAATCTTGAGTCTTTTTCAGATATTTTCCTTTGTTGTATTTGAAAGTATGGATTTCTTTTTTTTAAAAAACTCTTTTACCGATCTATGAGGCTAGATTTTGAGGCCAGGTTTTGCATTCTGTATTTATAGTTAGTAGTTTCTCCAGTTTTCTGGGAGCATATCGAGGAACAGCTGAGTTTGCCTTGGGGATTATAGGACGGTCAGCTGTGGACTAAAATGACTGCCCCAAAGTATCTTGTTGCAAAATCTGAAACTAACAGGTGTCAACTTTAAAATGAAATCATCTTGAGTTATTTTGGTTTCTGAGTTAATGAAAACTAAAATCTGATATAGAGATGTCAGATTTTGAATTAGAAAAACTAATGTTCTCATGTTACTAGAGCTCTATATATGACAGTGCCTTGTGTTGTATTAGTGATGATCTGGAAAAGCAGATTGTGTTACTATTAGCCACCTGAGATTTGGGGTCTAGAAACAAACATGTTTTATAATTTTTATCCATATTTTTGTGTACGTTTCTAACGAAAATTTAAATTAGTGATTTTCTATTCTGGATAGAGTAACTTAGTCTTTTATGTAGTTAAATCAATCTCTATACACATGAGACCCTGAAAACTATTTTTGATTCTCCCCAGAGTTTTATAATATGCAGCTAAGTTGAGAACCTTGCCTTGGAGATGATTTATTTAGGGTCTCTCTGATTTCATTTATTTAAATAATAGTTCCTCTAGGCAGGTGTCATAAACAATCACATGATTCTTCTCTTTATTTTTTGCAGCGCATATTCAGATATTCTTTGCTTTTTTTTTTTTTAAAGTATCTTGAAACTTAAAGTGACATACAATTATACTGTGGTCTGTGTCTGAAGAAAAATTCTCTCTATGTTGTAGGTGGTGGCAGCTACCTTACTACTGGGTAGGAATCAAGCTATATGATCTGGTTGCAGGAAGTAATTGCCTGAAGAGCAGCTATGTCCTCAGCAAATCCAGAGCCCTTGAACATTTCCCAATGCTCCAGAAGGACAAGCTAGTAGGAGCAATTGTCTACTATGATGGTATGCGATTTTATTTTCACAAGATATCTTTCTCTCACTAATGACTATATACATACATGTGTAATGTATGTATCCATGTACATATATATACATATACATATATACATATATATGTATGTATACATATATATGTACTCACTATATTCTTGTTGAGATTGCTTATATACTTTTAGTAATCATTTTATGCAACACACAAGGGCACTTCATGCACATTGAAAACCTCTAATAGTAGCCTAGAAACTCCTCATAGTATTTTGTTTTTAATATTTTTAGTATTTGCATATTCAATTCTTTGATTTCTTCTTTGTTGCTCATGGTTGGTTTGGCCAATTTTTCATCATGAATTTGAACCACACTCTTTTGCCATTTCATTTATTATATATTTGTAGTGAATACCTGTCTTGTGAATATAGTATAATGTTGAAAGCAGCTGAGATCTGTTAGTTTTTCTAGATTAAACCCCTATTTTTAAGGAGTTATGAACATAGGGAAAAATGCTCCCTAGGCTGAAATTGACACATTTGTGTTTTGCACAGAAAACAGTTTTTCAAATTATAATTTATGTGATGAAGGTTTATGAACATTGCATCTGTTAAGTGAAACCTTCCGTTTTTATTGCTTATTTCATTGTTGTTAAGTATTAGAAATTTTAAGTGGAATTCCAGTATATAATTCTAGTATATATTTGACACATATCCATTATGTATTTCCAAGTTATTTTTAAAAAAGAACAAAATACTTAATCATCCCCAGATGACCAAAGTACAAAACAAAATAGCAAGAGCCATTTGTGAGCTTTTCTGACACTTTAAAGTCTCATGGAAATGGAAAATAGTTGAGGATATCTGTGAGGAAACAGCTGGTAAAAAAGAACTGTGTTTTAAAAGTCTAGAACTTTGATAACACAAAAGACGACTTAGACTGTCTAGCCCAAGATTTTTTTTCCCTTAAAAAAATAAAACATTATGGGGTCTTTGATATTTAGTGTTAGATATCTTTTAGTATGAAGAAACATTTTTGTTTTATTTTCTCAGTAGCCTTTGATGTTTCTACTTCTTAGTATAGGATATCCTCAAGGCCCGGTCCCACCTTTGTTTCTTCTTCGTGTTAGTTTTTGAATCAATTTGGTTATATGAGGGAATCAATTTAGCAGACCTTCATGGATGAATGCAAAGTGTCTCTGTGTAGAAGGGCACGAGGGAGAAGCTCAAAAAAACATTCTAGGTAAAACAGCACTAGAAAAATAATAAGGGTATTGGATAAACATTTCAAGCTTTAAAAAACTTAGTTTTAAAAATTCTTTTAGTTTTTGAATGTTTTAAATAGGAAAAAATTATACTTTTTCAGTGCCTATCGGCATCTAAACTCCAAGAGGTGAGCATTTAAGGAGATTTGCAGTATTCTTGTCTAAGCCCACATTTTAAAGGACAACTTTATGACTTTGCTTTCTGCTACATCAGATCCTTAATGTTAATCCAGATATGGAAGTGTTTGTGCCCTTGGTCTATTATTATCCCTTTCCATATCTCCCTCTCAAATATATGGCCATTTCCTTTCCACTTGATGTTTTGAACACTAAATACTTGCATTTATTCTTATTTTTGTGCCTATCTGAGTTTCCTTAAGAGTAGTATTGGTAGGTGTTGTATCTGAATTTGTGATATTCTGTATTGTTTGTTTGACATTATTAAACAGTATATTCCTAGTATTTTATATATACACACACACACACATATATATATATATATATATATATATAAAACCCCAGAAGTATTATCATATTAAAATCAAGAGGAAGAAATCTTTCTTTTATTTAGATAAGGTTTTTTTTTCTTTTTGGGTCACACCTGGTGATGCACAGGGGTTACTTCTGGCTTTGCACTCAGGAATTACCCCTGGTGGTGCTCAGGGGACCATATGGGATGCTGGGAATTGAACCGGGTCGGCCTCAACACCCTAACCATTGTGCTATTGCTCCAGCCCCTTGACAGTTTTTTTATGACTTCTTATTGACTAAAATTATTAGTTTAGCAAAACATTATTGAAAAAAAATTAAAATCATTAGTTTTAAAATGATATTTGCAAATTGATTCTAAAATGGGAAATCTCCAGTAAAATGGAATAAAGATAGTTGTAACTTCTTTTCTTCAAGCCCTCTTCTAAAATGGAAAAGGTTCAACTCTGTCATACTTGAAGCAAAACCAGAATGTGAAAGAGCGTGTAGTTCTATGGTTTCACCACTGTGTTCACACATAGGGCAGCTCCTGTTTTGCCTAATGCTGTGATAGTCACTTTAAAGCTCAACATAGAAATAAGATAGAAAGGAGCACATAGGTTAAGGAACTTAATGCAATAAATGAGTGCTCAGAGAGAGGAAGGATGCCTTGCATTTTGATCAGAAAAAATAACTTTATCTTGTAACCACAGTTTAACAGGTAAGATAAAATACTGAACATTAACCATTGTATGTGAGGGCAAGCCACTCTAATTTATAAGAGAAGCCCTCCCTCCCTCCCTCCCTCCCTTCTTTCCTGCCTTCCTTTCAGCCTCCCTCCCTCCCTCCCTCCCTCCCTTCCTTCTTTTTCAAAAAAGGTAAAAAATAGAAAGAGACAAGAAAGAGTAAGGGAGAATGTGCTGCAGAGGTTGTGATATAGGCAGCAGAGAATGCACCAAGATAATCCTTAACAAGAGATTATTACTATTTTCTTTTATAAATAACCAGTATGAGACTATAGCAGTAGGCACCCAAATGATTTCAAAATGCCTTTGTGCTGCTTGCAATATATTTCTTTATTTATCCTCAACCATAATTATTGGAACTGGGGATATCAAAAGGGTGGTGTCTCAAAAGTATGGGGCCTCAGTTTGATCCCCAAAACCACATCTTTCCCTTACTCTACCCCAACACCAACAATTGTGAGCCCACAGACTCCTGGTACCACCAGCCCAAACAGCACCACATAAGGACGGAGGAATCGAACCCGTAGTGTAGTATACAGTTACCTCAGCAATAGTGAAAAGTGAAATATAATAGTATGAAAATAAAACCTAGTTATCAAGCAGAGTCCTTAGTTTGGACCAGTATTCACGAAAAGATTCCTTTGGTGCTGAGGTGTCAGGTCTGGCTGTAAGAGGGCATATCTAAAGCATACAATGTATAAGTAAAAAAAAAAAATTCTCATAAGAACAGTTCATGTTAAATTAATTGTAATAGAAACTGCATCTTATGAAGACAAAATATATTTATCCAAAAAATTCCATAGAAGTAATAAATCCCACATACTTTAAAAATGTAGTAATTATAGTAGCTATTCTGAGCCTGGCATGGGTAAGATCCATCATCCTATTTTGTTGTTAACTGCTGCAAAACAAACCCACACATACTTTTCACTGCAAAGTAAATGTCAAATTTCTCAGTAAAACTCATATGAAATGAACCTTGGATAGGAAGTGACATATAAGGTTATACTTTCTTTCTGTTTGAGACAAGGAAGAATCAACTTGTGAGTTTTCTCAGAGACTTGTCTGTGTTTACTATCTCCCCACGCTTCTGTCTGCCACCTCTTACCAAAAGGCCAACAGCTGCAACCGGACCATGATTGTTGCCACTCAAAGTGCAGTTACCAGGTAGAGGGGATGGAGACTGGTTGGATTCTCCTGGTCCATCAGGAAGTCTTTATGAGTGACAGGATTGGAGATTTGGCAGGATATGAGTTTATATGAACTAGCTGTTGATGACCAGCCAGTTTTCTCCAAAACTTTCTTTGTCTTCCTCTATCAACTTGAATTATCTTGTTCTCAGGATACATCTACATCTTGGTTCCATTCTTGTTGGACTCTAGTCATCCAGTCCACTGCATAGCAAATGAGGTATCGTTGAAAATCATTAAATACTTGAAACCATTAAATACCTTCATGAGGCTTCTATAAAATGAAACCAGAGAAAAACTTACAGCCTTAAATTCTTTCTCAGAGTCAAAGCATTGACAGAGAGATGTTATTACACACTCAGTAATGCCCTTAAGTATTCCTTATGCACATATGAAAATGGCAACCTATAAGAAATTACATTGGCTTTCCCAATGTAAATAAAAGTTGGTTATATCCATGTTTCAAAGGGAGAATTAAAGTCCAGGTTTCACTCGAATATTCATATTTATTTCAATCTAAAACTCACAGCATACAAATAGATGAATTCAGCTCGTGAGAAAGCAAAGCCAATTTAATCTCTGGCTCCCCTGAGGTAAATGTAGTTCACGGTCCTGCCCCCTCCCCAACCTTAGCTATAATCCTTGGCTTCTGGAGGTAAAAATGCACTGAAGTGAGAAAAATTCTGCAGCAGGATATAATGATCCAAAATGACAGGGACAATAATGACAATGAATTTCATGTCTCCCAGTCATGAGCTGAAGATGCTTGACTAGGCTGACTCATACAATTAAATTGTTACAGGTACAGCAGGAGATGCAGTTAGCTGTGTGCTTTGGGGAACAATGCCTTTAGCAAAAAGGCATATTGTAGAATCTTCTAGACTCTTTGTAAGGAACAAACTATTACTCCTTTAGGCATGCACCTGCAATCGCACACTTTAATAAAAAGAAACCTGGGCTAAAGACAAGTCTTTTAAAGTCTTGATTTTTTTCTACTGTGAAAGCTAAAAAAAAAAATCTATTACCCTATTAGTATGCTTTTTCCCTAGTTTTATGTTTTCATTTTTGTTTATCCACTGAGTCTCTGGAACATAAGTTAGACTCAAAGAATGGTGTCTCTGCAAACTGCAATTATTCAATTAATTGTTACCTATATGAAGTTTTACAGACACATTATTTTCTACAGATGAGTAGAAGTAGGTTGAAAAAATGAACACTGTGGATTTGCAAACAGAATAGCAATGTAATTATTCAAATTTGGTTTTATCTTTCTTACAGATATGCACAATTCTTGTAAGTTTGGTATGTTATCGAAAAATCATGTTATATCTATTTTTGTAAAATTTCTTGCATTCATGTTTTTATATATGGCTCTAATATCTATAGTACAAAAGTTAACACGTAAAGTTTAAATAATTTTGATAATTAATTTGAATGTTTTCAAGACAGATATATTTGGTGAGAGGAAAAATTTCCTTGCCAAAGGAAACATGACTTTTAGAAGAGTCTGAAAGCTAATATTATCAGCAAAGGGGAAATATTACCTTAGGGATCTCATAATTTGGCAACTTATATCAAAAGCATTTAGTTAAAAAAATTTATTTCAGTATCTGAATTGCAAACCATAATGCCCAAAAGGTGAGCATTATGAATCTGTTTGTGATTTCAGAACTGTGGCTTTCTTTTCACTTTATCATCTTTTTTTTTTTTTTTCACTTGTTGGGTCACACCTGGCGATGCACAGGGATTCCTTCTGGCTCTGCACTCAGGAACAACTCCTCGCGGTGCTCAGGGGCCCATATTGGATGCTGGGAATCGAACCTGGGTCGGCCGCGTGCAAGGCAAATGCCCTACCTGCTGTGCTATCGCTCCAGCCCCTTCATGTCATCTTCTTTTATCTAGAAATAGCTATTTCAAACTAAATTGACTTTCTCCCTTTAAAAATTTTTCCTTTGTTTCTAAACATCATAAAAAATAATATGATATATTCTATTAGTTGTTAAAAAACACTTTGTAAAAACAATAAGACAGTGTAGTATGGTGGATCACGCACAGATCTGTGAGGAATAATGATACTAGTCAGCTTGTGTTTCAAAGAAACACTTGCATCTGTGTACCAGAAGATATATATAAGGAACTTTGCTGCAGTGTACTAAGTATTGTTTCAAAGATGGAAATAATCAGCCATATACCAAGGAGAAAACGCATAAATAATCTGTTATTCACATGAGTAAAACACAGCACTGAAAGTGAATGAACTAAGAAGTAAAACTAATCAATAGAGATGAATTGGAAAAACTATTGAAAATGGCATGATCACTAGACTCAATTATGTATTACAGTCATACTTGAAAACTGCTTTAGAAAATATTATATGGTACTTGAGACAATATGGTAGTAGATGACTTACAGTTACAAACTCAGTAGAGTTTGATTCTTGTCTTTGCACATACAGGAATTTAGGTTATTTAGGTTTATTGAGCCCTACTGGTTCCCACAGAGGAGGGTCTTTTTTTTTTTTTTGGTCTTTTTTGGGGGGTCACACCCAGCGATGCTCAGGGTTTAGTCCTGGCTCTGCACTCAGGAATTACTCCTGGTGGTGCTCGGATTACCATATAGGATGCCAGGGATCAAACCCAGGTTAGCCTCATGCAAGGCAAATGCCCTACCTGCTGTACTATTGCTCTGGCCCCTGAGTTTTAAGTTTAAATGAACTAATATAAAGTGACTTTATATGTGTAAAACAAATAATCTTTTCTGGGGGACCAGTTTCATGGTAATCTTTTAGTCCATCATATTTTTATATTTTATAAAAATATCCCAAAGTGAAGTATCAGTTCGACAAATATCCTTCTAAGTACTTTAAATTTGCAGATTTTTTTTTTCAGAAAATTTTACAAATCATGTTTAGAAGAAAGGAAATACTGTGTATTTAGATATACTCTAGGTAAGCTCATGATCCTTAAATTGTAGGAGTTAAAAAAAATGCCATGTTAAAATTATAGACCTCTTAGGCATTGATTTTTAAAATGTCTGTTCTTGATAATTTTCATGTCCATATACAGTTTTACACTAATAAATTAGATGAATAGTTTCATCTTGAT
Organism: Sorex araneus; assembly: GCF_027595985.1. NCBI lineage: Eukaryota > Metazoa > Chordata > Mammalia > Eulipotyphla > Soricidae > Sorex > Sorex araneus. The sequence continues at coordinate 190,326,789 of NC_073313.1, forward strand.
TTCCTCCTGTCAGCTCTTCCATTGTATTTTTCTTTTTACTTTCTGTTACATAAATGAAACTGACATCATTGGTCATACAGCGATGGGGGCTTCTTTGGTTGATGTTGTTCCCTAATGCTGCCTTTTTGCTACTCAGTATATCTGGATACCAGCTAATGCTAAATGAAGTTTGACACATACCCCTAAGAAAGAAAACTTATAAACTGTGGCTTCAAAGGAAACCTTGAATAAATAGGACACATTTGTGTCCACCCAGGCTAACATCTAACATATGCTTTAGCTTCCTCATGATGAGATACAGAAAAATAGCCGCTAGGGAACTTTGCAGTTGCTTATTGCTCACTTGACTAGCAAGTATTATATACCAGACTTGCATTCTCTTATCATTAATTACACGTACCCAAAAGTAGATTAGATTGGATGCATAGCAAATGAAAATTGTGGTCATCCATATAGTTCCCTGCATATAAAATCTTAAAAATAGAACTAAAATTCACCCAGAGCATGTTAAATATGTGTGTAGCTGGTGGAACAAATAGTTCTAGTGGGTTCAAAATAAGTTCTCTGCTTCTTTCACAGTTATTAAAATGAATCACTGGGCTTTAAGGAATAGAACACTATCAAAGTAAGAAAAATGGAAAACATAGGTTGGGAGAAGTGATTAGAGTATTTTTGGTGACCTTGCTATAAGAAAACTAGAACAGATTATTTTATAAAGAATACTTTAGAGATGGTGAGGTGAATTGCCCTCACAAATATTTTTGCCATTATATATATGCCATAAATATGTATAAACATACATGTATATATAATTGTTTTCTAGAATTCAGTGTTTTTCAGCCTTTTTCAGACTATGGACTCCTCCCTTCTTTCTTTTTTCCTCTGTCCTACCATTTTGGCCCTGTAGTCTACTGCTTTGGCCTTCAAATTACATAATTTTTACTTGTGTTCCTCTTGGAATATTCTGGATATACACTACAGGACAGATAGCCATTGGTTGAGAATGCTTATTTAGATTAGCTGTTGTGTATCATTAGAGATTAAGAGGTTGCAGGACGGTCTTTTGCAGCTCTATCTTTCTGTTAGTTTGCTTGTAGTGTACTTGTATCATCTCTGCCTACCTTAAGGTATGCTTTGTATAAAATACTGGGTAAAAGATCAAGCTTTTCCATTTATTCCATGTATTTATTATTTCATTATTATTTTCCTCATTGTTTTTCAAAATGCGTTTTCTTGGGCCTTCTAAATGTAGTGAGGCATTGTTTTTATTTTTTCTTTTTTCAAGTAACTGAAAGTATTTTTTTATGGTGAAGCAACATAAGTTGTGTTTTTTTTTTTTCTTTTGGGTCACTCCTGGCTCTGTACTCAGGAAATTACTCCTCACAGTGCTTGGGGAACCATATGGAATGCCAGGGATCTAACCTGTGGCAGCTGCATGGAAGGCAAATGCCCTACCCACTGTACTATCACTCCGCCCCCAAAGCATGATAGTTTTCATTGAAACTTACTTAGATGTGAGGGAAGAGTATGAGTGAAGTACATTACATGTTCAGAAGAGAACACACATGGGCTTCTCCAGGAAATGGGCAAACAAAGAAACTTCGAGATAAGCAAGTCAGGTATGTGTTCAAGGGAGAAGAGCCAACTAAAAATACTTTTGATATGGGTCTATCTGTTATTAGTGCTCAAATTATTCCATTTGATCCCTGGGCACATCCTTAAATCTGTTTCTGTGTCCTTTTGATATGTGGTCTAGAGTCTCTTCTATATTATTTTCTATGACATAGTCTAGACTCATGGTAAGACTTTCCTGTCCTAGACCTGGAAGCAGCCATTTCTCCAATAAACTGTGTCTTTTTCCTGTGGGAAAAAGAAATCAAAGACTGTAATCTACTAGTCATGGATGTTTTTCACTACTAATTGGCCATTTCTCTAGGCTTTTCAGCAGTTATGAAACAAAATAATGCTTAAAGAAGAAAAACCTGACTTCATAAACATAGTTCATGTTTAGGAGTATATCCTTTTTTATTTAACATCATCAGTCATACCTCAGATATATTACTGCACCCACTTTAAGATATTATTGTTGCAGTTTTGTTGTTCTTAGTATATATGCCAATGAAGATATAAAGACAAATTATTGTCATTCAAACTACTTGACATAATTTCTGTCAGTGTGATTAAGTAACCAAGTCAGTTTTGCTTTTGATCATTAAGGATTTATCTTTTAAAGATATGCTTTTGTTTAATAATATGTAAGTATACAGTTTCAAAGTAAAAATTCGAATAAGGCTAGGTTTTTTTCCTGTTCCATCTCTCCTATTACTTTTTTTTCTCTAATAATAATTTCAAGGGTAGATATGTTCTTTCCACTGTCTCTGCATGTATGTACATGTGTGTTTGTTACATGTATATTTGTATTTGGTCCTCTTACCATTTCTTAGATAATATTAGTGCCTTTCTTCTTTCTCCTAATGTTAAGTGGGCATTTCATTCCACAGTAATGTAAGGAACCAACATATTTTCTTTTCTTTTTTTTTTTTTTGCTTTTTGGGTCACACTCAGCGATGCTCAGGGGTTACTCCTGGCTTTGCACTCAGGAATTGGTCCTGGCAGTGCTTGGGGGACCATATGGGATGCCGGGGATCGAATCCAGGTCGGCTGTGTGCAAGGCAAACGCCCTACCCGCTGTGCTATCGCTCCGGCCCCAGGAACCAACATATTTTCTAAAGGTTGAATTAAAAACTGTTCCGAAACCAAATTTTATGGAATTAAATTTTGTTACTTAGATCATAATGTATCAATTGGTTGTAAACCTTAGCATCAGTAAACCAAATTTTCAACTTTTTTCTTTTATAAATGAAAATGAAGCCATATTTCCTTTTTGAAAAAAATAGCACACAAAAAGTGGCACATCCACTAGTTTTGTTGGTACAGAGAACTTAAAATTAAGGCTTCAATTCTCAAGTGCTATTATTATTATTATCATTCTATAAAATATGCTCTGAATTGTTTAAATTTGCTGAAACCAAGTCCATATCATCTGCTTGTGTTGAATGCCAATCTGCTTAGTCATTTTAAATGCTCATGTTAACTATAGTCTTTTAAATAGATGGAAGTGGTTTATACTAATTCATGAAATAAAAGAGGAGAATCTTATTTTATATTCTTTATGTGTGTCATACATTAACAAATAGACATAAAGATCATTAATTGTTTATGGTTAAAATTTAAAATTTAAAAGTTTGGGATTTTGCTGCTTTTGTTTTAGAGATATTGAGAAGACTTGTATCCAGTAACATAAACCATGTTACACGTGTGGCAGATTGAAGCTTAAAGTCACAACCCAGTGCATTTATCTCAGAGCAGTTTTCCTTTGGAAATGCTGTCTTACAGGTCGTGTTTGTAAAAGGGTGGGAGGGGAATGACTGTCATTAGGATATGGGGGATAAATAGGAAATAGTAGGAAATAAAAAGCTGCAATAACTAGTCTATAGGAACTGATCTTCCTGCCCCTTGTTTGTGGCAACATGATCTCTATGGCACCTCACTTCCTGTTTGTAGAGTCCCTTGGTGCCCACTGAGCTCTTCTGATGCTCTACTATGTTTTCTGGCATTCTTTCCAGGGAACCAAGAGTCTTTTCCCAGATAAATGTTTAGAAAACAGTAGTCATGTCAATTCTGAAGGAGTTTTTCTGATTAGAGCACACACATTCTTTTATAATAAAAAGTGAGGCTGGTATCTGACTGTTAGGAAATAACAGTGACAAACATATCTTCAGTAAAAATGCTCCAGTTACTAGTCTCAGCTTACTGATCCTACAGCTTAGTTCTGTTAACTTATTATAGAAAATTATAAAAAAATCCAAAACATTCATATTATACTTAGTAAAGCTAACACCCTAGTAATTTATATTCTACAGTGTCAAATAGACTACTATTTTAAAGTGTGAATTTAAACTAGTTTTATTATTACTATTAATACATACTTGTAACACACTTTATATTAGCAAAACACTCCTTACTTGGATCATTAAATACACTCACAGGAAACATGAACTTCATAACACCTTCTTTTAGAAAAACACTCAACTCTGCACATTAACAACATGTAACAGACTTCGCAACCAACTTCTTTAACTACTGCTTTATTATCCAAAACCAAAGAGGTGTTCTTGTATCCACTGAGAAAGTATTACAATATATAATTTATTGTCTATTTGCAAAGATAGTTATTCAGAAGAAAATGATTAAAGAGCACAATAATTAGATGGGAAGCTATCATCTTAGGAACAAATTAAATAGCTTGTACTTTATCTTTATGTTGAAGATTATATATAACGTATGATCTCCTAAGGAGTGCTCATGGTGGCCCAGCAGTTTGGGTCACATACTTCAGTACTCAGACCCAGGGGTACTGGGGGCTACCGGGGCCATATCTTCCTGGTGCTCGAGGGACCATGTGGTGAAGGAATTGAACTTAGGTCTGAGGCTTGCACACCAGCTTCTTGAACTCCATATCCAACACCTTGCCCTCAGCCCCTAAATGTTTCTAATTTTTAACTTGAGGAGTGCAGTAATGAGCAGACTTGCTGTCTACTTTCCTTATGAAGGACAAAATATGCTTGAATAATAACTAAATAAAATCTTCAGAGAGTTATTGTTCTTCCCAATTTTCTGTAGTTATCTCATTATGGCCTGGTGAAGGAATAGATATAAATATAATTGTAAAAGTAATCTGAATACTGTCAGGACTTATGCATTGTATAAATCCACTACCCCTACCTCCCTAAGGAAATAAAATTAACACAATCCTTTTGCAGTAGTTACTTCTTCAAACTACAAAAAAATCAGAGTGCATGCTAGTTGTATTATATTAAGGTTATGAAATATTTTTATCTCTTCCCTCTATCTCTTGTGTATTTCTTTTCTCATCCCACTCTTGTTTTCATGCTCCCTCATTATGGATAAAAAGAAGAACAGGGTCAGAGAGATAGCTCCGTGGTATGGTGTCCATGTTATACACACAGGTGTCTTAGGGGTTGATCTCCAACCACAGCACTACATGTCCCCATGAACCGTCAGAATCACCTCCCATGTCACATGTAGCCTTGGAGTACTGCCAGTGCAAAAAAAAAATTTTTTTTAGAGGAAAACATTCTTCCACTCATTTACATTCATTTTTCAAGTGGTAAAAGACCATATTTATGTATATATGTATGTGCATCTGCACACACACGTATATTCGTATTCTTCCCTCTTGTACATGTTGTGCATGTTACGATGATCAGGTCTTGATGACTGCCTATCTGTGGTGCCTCATACCATTGTAGCTACAGTTTTCTGGGGGTGGAACATTAGGTTGAGGTGCTTGTGTGCTCAGCTGCAGTGCTTACTGACTATTACCTTCCTTTCGACTATTACCTTCCTTTCATATGATGCTTGCAACATATGCCATGGGGGATTGTGCTACTCATGCACATTCTGTTTGTAGTACCTGCCAGGGCTCTCTGCACAGCTCGCCCATGCTTGTCAGGGGATAATGCTTTCTGCCTGTGGTACTCTTACAATTGTTTTTATGCAGTGATTGCCATGTGGTATACTCCATTGCTATTTGCTTAACCATTCTGGTTTGTGTTATGATCATACATTGTTTGAGTTTCTGGGGATCACAGACAGCAGAGCTGCCAGACTCATTCTCAGAACATGTGACAATAAACAGTAGACTTTTTAGCCACTGAGCTATTCCTCTGGAACCTCTGAAAGAAGCTAAACATCAACATTATTTTTATGCCCCCTCTTTTGGGCCATACCTATGCTCGGGGCTTACCCCTGGCTCTCTGATTAGGAATCATTCCTGGGATGGTACACAGGGAATCATAGGTGGTTCCCAGATTGAACCTGTGTTGATCTTGGTCTCACGTAAGGAAGTACTTTAACCATGTTTTATTGATGCAGGGGCTCGCTTTGCTGGGCTCAGGGTTTGCCCTTGGCTTTGTACTCAGGAATCATGTGTAGTGGGACTCAGGGGACCTTATATTGTACCGTGGATTCTGACAAACCACAGTGCAGTGCGCAGGGTCTATCCCTGCCCTGGCGGTGCTTGAAGGAGCATGTGGTGCCAGGAATTGAATCCAGGCACACAAAACATGTGCACTAGCCCTTTAAGCCCCCTCCCTGGCCCCAACACTCTGACAATTTAGATGAACACTTGTCTGAAAATTATGTGATTTCTAACACATAAGTCACCAAACTATGTGATTTCTAGCACACCACATCCAAATATGGGAACCCTGGTCTTCAATGCAATAGCAGCAGCAGTGGAAGGAGGATATTTAACAAATCTCAGAAGAAACAGAAACTATTGCTCTTTCTAAACTATCTTCTAGAAAGAGATGGAACTCGTATTTTCAAACTTCTCTATGCAAACTTTTATGGTCATACCAAATATCCTAAGACTAATAAAATTTAAACCATTTTCCCCTTAGAAATAAAATATTGTATTAGAGCGTAGTGACACTTAGTTTTACTTATTTATTTTAATGTAGAGTACTGCTATTTATTCTGCCACTGGTTAAGCTGACTGAAGCAGGCATGAACTCCATGCCACATTTAATTTTAGATGGTGACACATGTCAACCTTCTCCAGTAACTCAACTGGCAGAGTATGTCTCCTAAGTGTGAAGCCCTGGTTTGAGCCCCAGTACCACTCTTACTCAAGTGAAAGGCAAAAAGAATCATAATGTTAGGAGGTTCAGCAGTATTTACATGAAAACTTTGTGTGTGTGTGTGTGTGTGTGTGTGTGTGTGTGTGTGTACCCTGGGATTTTTTTCCCACAGATGTTGAGTTTTTATGCCACAGATTCATCTGTGCTTAAAAGTCACTCCCTGATAATGCTCAAGGACTATCTCTGGATACCAGACCAAGGTCGGCTGCCTGTAAAGCAAGCGCCTTACCTCTGTACCATCTTTCTTGCCCTTTCCCATAAACTTTTAGAAGGAAGATTTATTTATCAGAGCTAACTCAGAGGCCTTGCTGTCAAAATTGGATTGATTGATGGACCGAAAAACTGGATGGTGACATACGGGCTGGTCAATAAACCTGATGGCTTGGAAAGCAATAGAGTCAGCAGCAGAAACAGTTCAAATACAGATGCTGCCGTCAAGTTGTTCTCCAATATTTCTTCAGAATATCTCACAGCTCATGAGTGGTTAGGGGCAAGTCAGACTGCCTGGCTTCCTGTAATTTCCCTTTAACGGAATGTAAATTTGGGGGAGGGCTCCATTTTCCTCTGGAGAAACAGAACTGGAAAGCAGTGAATGTGAGGGGTCGCAATCAAATGACCAGAAGGGCACCCCAGGCTGCTGCTGCTCTTTCCTTTAATCTTGGGAAATTTTAGTTCTTGGGAATGGATGTGAAGATCTGATTGAGGTGAGTAGGCCCTGGGAGCCTGATTTAGGCCCCCCACACTGACTCTTAATACAGACCCCCCTCTCCATAATCGCCTCCCCTCACAGCCCCCACCCTCCGTCCCAACACAAAGTTCTGCCACTCTATTTTTCAGAATTAGGTCAGCATTTATAGCAACTTGTCTTACTATGTTGCTCTTTCATTACTACACAAAGCACGATTTCTGTGTCAATTACTGGTCGCAAAGGGGGAGATTACGGAATTTGTTCCCCGAGTCCTCCATTGCTCCATAGCTTTCTACGTTCCTGTCATTTTGTTGGCTCTGTTTGGAATTTCTGTGACACCATTTCATCTGCTTTCTACATGGTACTGCCTCTGGTAATTGCGACTGTAGCCAGCAGAATAATTTCAATAAAGAGCTGATGGGGCCCGGCCCCTCTAGTTATCTAAAATTTCACGGTTAGAATCTATGAAAAAAAATGCTAAAATGCCTACATTTGGTGTGAATTCATGGGTGGGGTGGGGAGGGAATACTCTAAAAACGAGTTCATAGGACAAGAGCACCCACTCACAATCTGATGGTGAATGAAGGGACCGGGGAAACAGGGAAGTTCATTCATATCCACTACTCAGCACAAAGAGGTCCAGATGGAGTCAGAGGCTTGTTGAATGGATGTTCTCATTTATCATAAAAGGGAAGAATAACCAAAAAGGGAACCCTTGTATAGAGCTTGAATGCTGGGTTAGTAGAGGCAGGGACTAGGGAAGCAGACCTGGATCAAGAAGATTTAAGAATGCCCTGCTAAGGAGTTCATTTTGAATTTCGTTATACAGAGAGTACCCAGCAAATGAAAGTAGCATTTGTTGGAGGGAATTTAGGATCCAGGGAGCATATTTGAGAGACTAATGAGAGAGTAGTCTAACTGGGAGGGAATTGGGTGGGAGAGAAGTAAAATGGGAAGGAGAAAGTACAAGACATGAAGTAGTAGCATCTTTGTTCACATTTTGTGGACCACTCCAGTATCCATTAACTAGATTTTCGTATATTTTTCTGTAGGATAACACTGGTTTGTCCTTTCTGCCTTGCCACAGGGAGCTTAGGTTTACTGGATTACTCCCATCACAGTGCTCCCATTCCTCTGTGTTTAACTCTCTTTTCTTTGTGCTCTGCTTCCCCAACCTGTCAATTACCTTTGTCTCCTAATCAGACTCTGTTAAGTTGTAAATATTGCTTTTCTCTCCTTCTTAGTCCTTTGCATAATTAATTCAGAGCAAAGTCCTTTTTGTATGGACACAAGAAGACAGTTAATACTATGCTTTTGTAACTTGGGAGTTAATTGATCTTGAATGATATTTACTCCTGGTCATGTGTTTTCTTGACTTATGCCTCAGTTGCCCTTACTTCCTAGATCCCCAAAAGCAGGGTCCTGACGAGGACTGGATGGATCCAGGGCTAGCTGTGAGGTACTCTGGCATCAAAATGGGCCAGGCCAAAGTGCCATCATATTTAACTATAAGTTAAGAGAATGGTCATGGACAAATTCTGTCATGATCCAAAAAGTGCAACTAGATTAAGACCCTGCTAGGGTTAGGAAAGATTAATCTGGCCTGAGCACTGTAGTCTGAGATCTATAGCGAGATGTTCCTGGGAGAGCCACTGACAAGCTTTATTTATCTTACTGTGTCCATACAAAATAACTAATATTAAGAAGGAGAATTAAGATGTTAATTAAGATGTTAATTGGGTTATTGGACTAAGTCGAGGAGAAACATGCCTAGGTGGTATTTCTGTCCTTGAGTCTGGTCTGTGATCAGGAAAGGATTTTGATATGTTGATTGTGCTACCACACAGGGTGTGGTGGCTACCTACAATGCTGGAAAGTTTGAGAGAGGAGAGAGAGAGACCAGGATGGCAAGTGGGAGCACAGAGAGATTAGCAGGAGAGACAGGAGGAGACAGGAATGAGGGACAGTGTGAAACTGGAATGGGGAGCTAAGTTAGATCAGAACAGGCACGTGGGGAGAATGTAATAAACAGCAACTGATCACCAATCAGCTTGGCTCTCATTTCCTTCTTTGTCCGCCCATGTCATTGGCTGTCCCTGGTGGGCGAGGGCCTGAGACCACTGAATGCAGGCAGAGAAAGAGAGAGAGCCTCGGGGTTCCCTAGTCGTCTCATGATTGCACATTTTTCTGGTTGAATTTGTTATTTTCCTTCTTTGTTTAAATATCTGCCTTTTCAGATCTTTTAAATATACTTTCCCTCAGCTTAGGACTTTGTTATAATTCTTTTTTTCATAATTTGTCTTGCTATAAATTATTTTGTTATAATTTATTGCTATTATTTTGTTAAAATTCCTTCAATTTAGATTAATAAACTAATGTCAAAATCTTTCCAAGATCTGTTTTAAGACAAATCAAGATCTTTTAAAACTGCATTCATCTGGGTTTTACAATATCTGTAATTGCCCAACTGGTTTATGTCAACATTTTGGAAGGAATATCATTCTTTAAAGCAGCATTAGAGATATAAAACCTCCAGAGGGTAAAGAATGCCTGGTGCATGCTAATTTTATACTTATCCAGGTGGAAGAGAGAGAATAGCCAAATTTTGAGATAGAACAAGGGGATGTCAGTTGCAGCCTGGTCTGAGTTTGGGCATAGCTCTTCTCACTAATCTCATATTAGAACATTAGTGGTTGTTGTATTCATTTCCAACCTGTATCATATTAAGATCTTACTTTGACAAATAGCGATTTGATTTGTAGTCTGTTTTTGGCATGTGTTTTACCAGCATTAGCCAACTCTAGACACTTACTGAATTCATTATGTACCTTATGTATGTAAGTAGTAATACTTCCTCTTAATGAACATACGGTCACATCAAAGTACTGTGAGGTTGTTTTACAAAAGTGGCTTTGTGCAGTGCTCCTCAGAAGTTATGAGACATGTGTTAAGTTGAAGACAAGAATGCTGTATTTCAAGTCTCATTTTAATAGAGTAATCTGTTAGAATTTTGCCCACTCCTTACGGTGAGTAGTCTGCTATATATTTTTTTCTTTCTTCTTTGTTTTTTTTTTTGTTTGTGACTCCAATGAACTGAAAATTCAAAATGAATTTGTATTCTAAAGTCTGAAACTGATAAGAGGCTACATGGCCTACATTCTCACTCTGGGTAATAAGAAATTCATAACATTTTATTTACAAAACAGGAGCCACATACCAGTGGTGCTGAGAGAAGGGGCCACTCCTTGTGATAATCATCCTGGCCTGGTGGTTCAGTTTTGGGAGCTACCAGCCCTCACCATGTGGTGCAGGGAGAGGTAATGCATATGGTACTGTGTATTGAACATGGGACCTCACACATGCCAGGCCTGTGCTCCACTCTTTTGAGTTCTAGCCCAGCCCCCTAAAATCTACTTCAGTGCTCATGATGTCTATTGTATTTTAGTGTTTTTTACTTTTTGAACCATACCTGGCAGTGTTCAGGGCTTACTTCCAGCTCTGTGCTCAGGGATCATTTTTGGTTATGCTTGGGAACTATATGGGGTTCCAGGGATCAAATCTAGGCTGGCCACTTTCAGGTCAAGTGCCCTACCTGCTGTACTATTACTCCAGCCCCAGTGCTCATTAAGTCGGGGCGGGGGGGGGTGTCATTCTTTGTAATTTTTATCCAGCCAGGATAAAATTAGAGTCTTGCTTTGCTTACTTTAAAGTTTTAGGCCCAAATTAACTTCCCAAGGAAACACAGCTTGTATGGAAATACTATTCTGATGAATGTTTGTGTTTTGGATAACAAATAAATGACTATAAAAACAAAAGAAGAAGGAAGGTTAAGTTTAGAAGGAAATGTTTATTAACAGTAATAGCAGTTTCCTCCTTTTTCCATATATGTCCCTCTCTTGTCATTCCAGTGGCTGTAGTCTTGGCAAAAATCTACTTTCAGATGAAGAAACAGACTCTGATGCTAACAGTCTGTAGAATGAGTCCATCTAAGACCCTTGTGTCCTCAACTCAGTTTCCTGACTCTTGGCACAGTCCTCTCGGAGGGTGGTTGAGCATTTGCCTGGTTTCCAAGTCAGTGTAATGATACCCATTCTTTTCAGAGAGTTGTGATACTGAGCTATGTTCAGCCTGATTTGATAACAGTTTGATACAGTCATCCTGTGATTAGAGAGGAAAATCTGATAAGGTAAAGGACTCTCTTTGCTACAGATAAAGATTCTCAAAAGACTGCTTCTAGTTAGAATTCCCCGGCTGGTCCTTAGCACATAGTTCCATGCACTTATTATGTAGCTCACATTCGGAATCACCCCTGGGGCAGGCAGAGCTGTCCAGCGATTTTGTAAAAAGTTGTGTGCATGTGCTCACAAATGAGGAGAACTGAGATGTGGTTCTTTCCTCTGTGAAAAGGGTCCTCTTTTTTTTTGCACTCCTTTTAGGACCTGGATTAGTTTCTGACCAAAGAACTTCTTTTTTACCTTTGTCACAGAATTAGGATATGGAATTTCCATGTGTTTCATTTGATTGCAACTTGACAAAATAGCAGATCTGAGAGGTCATGGGATTCCACCATATGGCTCAAGCAGCAAAGGCAACTGAGGCTCAGGTTACGGCTTGCCCAGATTTTTAGGCACGGCAAGAGAGAAACAAATTTGACTGACTTGAGATGAATTGAATAGCAGATGAAAAGTGGTAAACCTCAAGACTTTGCTTGAAAAATAAGGGATCAAAATTACTGAATTGAGGCACAAGTTGCATTCAGAGAACAGGTATACAGAAGGCATGAGTGCTGACGGTAGTGCATTGATCCGCTCTGCCACTGATGCTGGCATCTTTATTACCCTCCTCCTCCACAAAGGGGTGGTCTGCTGCCATTTATCTTCTGCCTTCAGACTGGGTTCTCCTTGCTTAGAGAGCCCTCCTGTCTGTCTTGGAAATATCTGATCAGACCAGTGGCCTCTGTCTTACGGGCCTTCTTCAGCTCCTTGGAGAGTAGTGGACTGCTTCCCTGCAAGGCTTTCATGCAAGAGAAAGGGGGAAGAGATGGCTACAAACAAACACAAAACCCAGACAATGATCTAATACTGAAATAAGCCAGTTATTGGCAATTTGAGATATTAGAACCGGTGTCTTTTGACTTCTAACAGGTGTTGGTTGCCCTGTAAAACCTCGAAGAGGCTTCCTATTTTTAAGAGAAAATAAAGTCACCTGGATTGATACTTGGTAGTGCTAATATTTTGAAATTCTATCTAGCGCCTTCCTGTGGATTGGAAACATCATACTGTTTTCCTGTAGATCCTCTGTAACCCAGAAAAGAAGACCATGCTTGCAAGTGGATCACAAATGAGCAAGAAACAAACAGAATGAGCAAACAGGATTTATAAAGTACATAGATTAGAGATTAGTTGTTACATATTTCAGGGAAAGTTTGCCAGACTGATAAGCAATAAACAACTTTGAATTAGAAAAAGTACAGTTTTTTTTTAAAGTAAAATGTGTTAGGCAGTAGTTAACGCATAATGTAGTTCTGACTATCCAGTGATTTTTTTCCCCTAATTTTTTGTAAGACATAATGTAGTTCTGACTATCCAGTATTTTTCCCCTAATTTTTTGTAACAATACTTAATATTTATTGAGAATGATTTATCTTCACATGTTATTTCCCTCATTATTCCTCACTGAGCCATCGTTCCTATTTTACTCCATGACTGGCAGGCATCCTTGTGAAGGGGTTATAAGAAATTACTTATACAGTTATCAAATAACTCTGCTAACTAAAAACTAAACTTCTAAACTAAATGTCATATTTTACTATAAGAAACAAAAAATCATATCTGAACAATAGCCCAACATGTCTGAAAAAGAGACTTTCTCCGGCACCCACTATATAATTCTTGACCACTGGTTTAAATTTTGAAGAATTTAATTTTTGCTTCCACATGCTCAGGCTGAGCCTCACGCACGAGTGGCTGTGCGACAAATCACCATAAAGGGAAATATATACATATATGTATATATGCCTATATATGCATATATATGTATATATGCCTATATGTGTGTGAACAGACACACACACACACACACACACACACACACACACACACACACACACACACACACACATATATATATATATACCTCTTGGAGAGCCCGGCAAGCAGCTACCGAGTGTATCCTGCCTGCATGGAAGAGCCTGGCAAGCTACCCATGGCATATTTGATATGCCAAATACAGTAACAATAACAGGTCTCATCCTCTGAGCCTGAAAAGAGCTTCCAGTTGTTGGGAAAAAAAGAGTAAGGAGAGACTGCTAAAATCTCAGGGCTGGGAGGAATGGAAACGTTACTGCCGCCTGCTCAAATAAATCGATGAACAACGAACGGGATGACAGTGACAGTGATACAGTGATTCTTCACAGTAGTCCTGTCAGTTCTGTCATCATTCCCCATGTACAAATGAGTGAACAGAACCTCAGCAGAAACAACCAAGAGGAATTGGTAAAATGGGACTTGTGCTCAGGTACAGACTCCTCAAAGAAGCTTTGCTGCTATATGTGGGCCATGAGAGAAACAAAGATACGTTTGGAACACTCTATCTAGTGGCATTTTAAGAAAGCTGTGGTGAAAAGAGAAAATGTGATAGGAAACGAAGGACTTTGGGGCATGTTTGACTTTTCTGAGTCATTCTACTTTTTCCTGGTTAGGCTATTCACTCAGACTCCAGACATGGTCTGATTTGTTTCCTTTTCTGCTCTCTCTGTGGATCTTAGCTCAGCGCCCAAAATAAATATTTGTGAAAGAAATAAATCTCATATATCTTTAGGATAGTTATCCTACAATAAAAGTTCCTGCTGTACAGACTTCGGTTCTTAATAAAGAAAGATCCGGAGCCCTCAACACTAGATTGAAATTCTGAGATTACATATCAGTAACTTTAGTTATATTTCCCAAACAACCAAGGAATATCCGGTGGTTTTTAGATCACATAGGTGTATGGTCCATATAAATCTAGTAAGTCTCGGTCCTTTCCAATTTCATTTCCAGTAGTTTTTGTTATATTGCTCCTTTCCCCTTTTTCTTCAAAATTTGGCCCTAGAAAGAAAATTGTCCTAGATAGAAACAAGAAGAACTCTTCATTGTAAATTGATGTCTAATTTTTTTATATAGATAAAGCTAATAACCACCCAAATAAGTTTATTGTTTGCTTATAAATATAACTTTACGTGTTTTTTTGCTTATGTTTATTTATTTATTTTGAAATAAATAGATTTTATTTGGAGGGTTTTTGAAGGTGTGGCAAGAGAGAGAGAGAGAGTAAGAGAGAGGGAGAGAGTAATATGCTCAAGAGAGAATTCAGGTTTCTCCAAGGGTGGAGAGAACCCCTACACACATCCTGGCATTAGACATGAAAGCATGAAAGTACACATCTCAAGAGGGGAGATCCGGGCTCCACATGTGCTCAGCTATGTGGGCACAAGCAGCACATGGGCTCAGGCAGCATATGTGCTGCTTATGTTTATTTTTGATTTGGGGGCCTCACCCAGCAGTGCTCAGGGGCTGCTCTGAGCTCAGGGTTTATTTCTGGTGGGGCCACTCTGTGGTGATGAGGACCTGTCTCTCTGGCACTTAAACTGTAGTTTAATTTTTGTGCAGCTCTACATAGATGCCTAAGTGTTGGAAAAGTTTTAATCATATTTATTATACTCATTTAAAAACTTTTTCAAGAAAGAAAAGTCCTGAGCCTATAGAAACTTTTTGTACTTAAATATGTCACGTTAAGGTATTTCACAGTGTTTCGTTTACACGGGGCCAAAGACCACAGATCCACACTGATTGCTAATTATTCAGACTGTAAATAGCTTATTCCAGATTTTAGGGTGAAACAAAAGAAGCATGAAGGAACAAAAGGCCCACAATAATGAAAAGGATATTGTGAAAAGAAAGGTTTGGCAGAATTATGATGCAGGTCACATCCTGTGCCTGTATTTAATTGTACCTTTGTATTTAATAATAAAAATGATTACATGCTCAATGCTAACAGGTCTCCCTCCTTGAGAACTCTAGTATGGATAGGTGACAGCAAATTATTCCAATTCATAAACTTTAAATATTATACTTTCATTTTGAGTTTCACTATTCTACATTAAAAGATATTTCCTGCAAAAATATATATCATTCCAGGAAAATTTTTAAACTGAATTCTATATAAAAAGCATTATATAAAATAATATAAGTGAATACTTTAAAGTAGGATTTTTTTTTAAAAAATCACTTTTCTGGCATGCTGTAATCAATCAGAGGTAGCCATTATCATGGTCACATTTTGGGTAGCTTCTGCTTTGTCTAAAATTTGAGTACAATCATGAATTATTAGTGACAAAAGTTTATGGATTAATGTCTTACTGTTAGGACTTTCTTGTCTTTTCTGCATTTTTCTTCTACTTGGTTTTCTTTACCTCTTTACCTTAATTGCTCTCATTAAAATAAGACCCTACTCCAGGGAGTTGTACTCTCTGTCCTTTATTTTCCCCTTGTTGCCCCTATTACAATCTGTAATTCTGATACTAACGTATTTTCCTTGATTATTTTCTGTCTTCTCCATTAAAATGTCATTTCATGGAATAATGAGACCAGAGTAGACTTATTCTCTGTATGTAGTGGATCGCTAACACATAGCAGCATGCCTGGCTCACAGTATGTGTTGATTCAAATATTTGTGAAAGGGACTCATGATTCTGCCACTTGTTCTAACCATGAATTCATAATCATCATATTCTCAAATCCACCTAGGTTTAACTTTATGACTGACCTTTTTTTTTTGTTTTGCTTGTGTTTTCAATAAGTACTTTTGTCATAGAAGATATTGTGGTTGCTTTTTTTTTTTCTAGGAGGAGGGGCATTTTGGGTCATACCTAATGATGCTCATGGATTTCTTCTGGCTCATACCTCAGCTATCAGTTATGGCAGGACTCAGGGGATTATATGGGGTGCCAGAGATTGAACCTACATGCAAGACAAATTTCCTACTCACTGTGCTATAACTCCACCCATTTTCCATATTTGTGAAGTCTTTAGCCTGTGCATCTATCTGAGCATTTATATGCTCATTTGTACATTCATTAATTCAACAAACATTTAATATCTACCAGTAAGTATTGTGGTAGATATGTTAGATAGCAAATAATTCCCTAGGTTTAGTCTAGAACTGTTTTTATGTGGATATCTATTACTCAATAAATGAGTTAGTGTTGAATGCAATTTTTTAGAAAATAGTTTGCACTGTAATAACTATGTAAGGAAAAATACTGAAGAATACACATTTTTGATATCAGGGGAGTTGGAAAGTTTCATAAAAGAAACTTTGTATCAATGGAAGATGGAAATGTGCTATTAAACCCATCTGATAAGGGGTTGATATGCTGTAAACTAGTAAATTAGTTAAAATAAACCATAAAAGGAGAAAATCTGGATTTGCACATCTAAAATTACAGAATGCCTATAACAGGTATTCTTTGTTCATTGTGAATGCCACAGCTTCTTTACCCAGTTATCTCTCAGTGGAAATTAGCTTGACTTGATGCTCTGACTATTGTGAATAATGCTGCTATAAACATAGCGGTACAAATTTTCTTTTGAATCAGTGTTTTCATGCCCTTTGGATGAATGTCTAGGAATAGGATCTCTGGATCATATGATATACTTTTTTTTCCCCTTCCTTTTTGGGTCACATCCGGTGATGCACAAGGGTTACTCCTGGCTTTGCTTTCAGGAATTACTCCTGGTGGTGCTCAGGTGACCATATGGGATGCCAGGAATCGAACCTGGGTTGGCCACGTGCATGGCAAATGCTGTGCTATCACTCCAGCCCCTTATATAGTATTCCTTTTAATTTTATCTTTAAAATTTTTAATTTTTTAACTTAACTCACAGTGAAATACACAGTTATAGAATTGTTCATGATTTGATTTCAGTTATGTAATGTTCCAACACCTTTCCCTTCGCCAGTGTATATTTTACATGGTCAGTGTCCCCAGTTTCCCTCCTCCTGCCACCCCAGACCGCTGCCTCTAGGGCAGTCACTTTTCTTCTCTCTCTCTTTTCACTTTTTATTTTATTTTAAATTTTATTTTATTGAATCACCATGTGGAGAATTACAGTGCTTTCAGGTTTGAGTCTCAGTTATACAATGCTGAAACAACCATCCCTTCACCAGTGCCCATATTCCACCACCAAAAAAAAAAAAAACCAGTACACCACCCATCCCACCCCCCTCCATAATTGATAAATTTCATTTTACTTTCTCTTTACTTTTGTTACATTCAGTATTTCAACAAAAACCTCTCTATTATTATTAGGAGTACCCCACTAGAGTCAGACCTGTTGTGAAGAGACTTTAGCAATTAAGTCCAGGGAGATTTCTTCCAGATATTGGATCATTGCAAGCTTGTAACTCCCATCTGTGGTCCTCATAATATGGCGGTCGCCATGCCTTTCACCTCTGGCAAGGAAGAGGCAAGAGAGAGAAATACCTTTCCCCTCCTGGGCGGGCATGGGGCCGCGGCTTAGTTCTCAGTCTGGAGACATTCTGCAAGGAGCTGCCCATACCAAAAGTAGTTTAGCTGGCCTCTGGAGTCATGCTTGTGCAGTTGCAGAGGGGCTGTGCGGCCCCCAGAATCACATCTTGGCGGCTTCTCTTTCTCTTTTTAAAAAATTTTTAAAAAGAAATTCTCATACTCTTTTCTATAGAGACTCTACTAATTTGCATTTCTCTTAACAGTGTGAGAGGTTTTTTTTTTTTTAATATACTCAGCAACATTTGTTTCCAATCTTTTTAATAAGAGTCAGCTCCTTTCCTTTTGTAGAATGCTGAAGTACAGTTTATGACCTACATTATGCCAACCAACTAGAAGAGTGATGCCAGATTTATAAGACAGTAATTCCAAGTCTAGAGCTACTCTCCACTGTAGCTTAGAAAGTATATTCTTCTTAAACTGTTTCCTGTTTCTCCCTGATTCCCACCACTCTGAATTCAAACACTCACTTTAATAATTATTTACTTTCAAAAATTACATTGTTAAAATTCGCCATAAAGTATATGTTCTTTTGAATTTCCTTAATTCAGTATACTTAAAACTTGACTCTAGGGCTTGGAAAGAGTATAGTAGGTATGGCTCTCGATCTCTGGTGTCACCAGTGGTTCCCTGAGTCCTGCAGGAATCATCCCTAAGTACAGAGCTAGAAATAAGTACTGAGCAGAGCTGGGTAAGTGCACTTAGTTTGTAGTGCATCAAACTAAGGCTGCACTATACACACACACACACACACACACACACATTTAGTAATTCCTTTACACAAACACACACCTAGGTCAGCATCTAGTCTCTTCCCATTGAAAAGGGACATTTAAAATATAATGATTGTATTAAATCAGCTTGAATTTGGTAGTTAGCCTTTGAACTGGTTTTGCCAGATTGCAAGGAGCTGCCCAAGAGGTCAGTGTGAAACTGTCACTTAGGGACACTGAGTGAAGCAGGCCATGGGTGTTTTATGAAAATGGCAGTAATATCTTAGGAGGAGGTTTTCTTTCTTTTAAGGACCCTCCCCCCTTGTTAAAAGTGGTCATTTGATTTGTACAAAAGTCCAGTCAGGAAAATTGAAGGAAGTATCCTCAAGATTCTGATTTTGATTCAAGAGGAAGTTAATGGCATGTGCCAAGTTCAGAACTGGTTTTTGGTGGGGAAAGAGCCACAATGGCTGGCCTCAGGCTGATTCCCTGCACAACATGGCTCCCCAGGCCTCACTGAGGTGGTTCTGGTAGCCCACAGAACTGCTGGGAATGAGCAATACTGGGCTAAGTATCCCCTGGAATTTCTCCTAGGCTCCCTGGCCCATACTTGGAGACCTAGAACAAAATAAAATCAGTCTATTGTTTCTTAGCAACTCGTCTATCCATATAAATTCTTGTGCCCTTTAGATAATTATGTTCACTGAAAAAAAGGCTTTTTTGTTTGTTTACTTGTTTGTCTCTTGTTTTGCTTTTGGACTATATCCCAAAGCCCTGATGCTCAGGGCTTACATCAGGCTGTACCCTGGGGAGCTATATGCAGTGCTGGGGAGTAAAATTGGGGTTGATTGCATGCAAGGCAAGTGCCTTATCCCTTGTGTTATTTTTCTGGCTCTAAATGGCCATTTTAAAACTATGCTGTCACAACAGATTGTATAGAATTCAGAGCATCACAGAATTTATATTAGAAGAAATAGGAAAATGACAGGTAACTTGTAACCTAGTATTTCTTTTTCTTCATATTTACTTACTCCTCATAGTCCTTACACATTCAGTAATTATTTCTCTTCTTTTCAGTTATTTTTAGTATTAGTTGCCAATCTGTCAAAACTTATTGGGAGAGTAATATTGCTAGTATCAAAAAATTTATTTATATTTGAAGCCTATCTTTTAGATATTATATTATAATATATATGTACACACATATATATACATATATATATTACTTGATTTCTCTCATATCCTATGTGCTAGGCCATTGAGGATTATGGTAAATCTTTTTTTTTTAAGGTTTTGGGTTACACCCAGTGGTATTTAGGAATTTTTCCTGGCTTTGCACACAATGATCATTACTGTTGGCTCAGGGGAACCACATAAGTTACCAGGGATCTAACCTGGGTTGGCCACATGCAAGGGACAAGCCATCCCTACGTGCTGTACTATCTCTCCGGCCCAAGATCTCTTAAATCATTTACTGTCATCACTGACCTTTATTCTCTTTGGTGGATAGATTTTTATGTTTTGTTTTTCAAAACAAGAGAAAACAGTTATAGTTCCACCTCTTATATGCTTCCTTTCATGTAGTTATAAGTTCAGTATATGCACATATGTAAGATTTCAAGTGCAAAAGGAGAACAGAGCAGGAAACAGATTTTCACAGTCCCCGTCTGGGTCCTTGTGTAAGTGCCAACGTAAAGCTATTCACTTACCAGTGAATAGTATCATGTTGCCTGGCTCTAAGGAAGCATATTTGAGAATTCAAGCTTAATAAGCAAATTAGTTGGGTGAGGGAAAGTTGATGGTATTGTATCACATTCCAGTGACAGGCAGTGTTGTCAAAAACTTTTTTCTCTAGGAATAAAATTAAAGGAAGCATAGAGATACCTCTCAAAATGTCAGGGAAGGGGGCTGGGGAACTTATTTAAGAACATGAAAATATACAACTTTTCCCAGGAAGCATGCACTGTGAGCATCATGGTATCTTTTGGGGAAAGGAGGAATTTCCTGTGGAACTGGGAGGATGACTTCAACCTTGAATTCAAGGAGGTAAAATAGCTCAGCTCAGCATCTACGATGAAGGCTGTTGCTGGTGGAGCTGTTAACTCCTGACTTGGAGGGAAGTCAAATTAGTGGCTCCTGGATTAGCAGGAGCTCATGCTAGCTGTATTTGGATTTCCCTGTAGGGCAGGGGTAAATTTGTGGGATAAATTTTGAGGAACTCATTTATAACCATTCTTTCTCTTTTTCTCCTATTTATTCTACTACTTAATTATTTGAATTTAAGTTCAGATTTTAAACATTTTTGGAATTTTCCCTACTCCATTCAGATTTTTTGCCCTCAAGATAATGATTATCTATAATTGTCCCTTTTTTCCCCCGCCATCCCACCCCCTCATCTATAATTTCTTAACAAGTCATTTCCTTAACAAGAACTCTATATGCATTTCATTCCATAGAGATAAGACTATAAATCTAAATGCCTATATAAATCAAAATGCTGTATACCCATTTTGTATCTGGTAATAATGAAGAAAAAGAAGAAAAGATGACCAGATAAGCTATGTATCTCCCTTTGAGTGGTAAATCACATGGGGATTCCTGGGGTCTAAATTCTGTGAGGATCGAGATCCCATGTATCTGTTCCAGCATACCTCTCCTGACCTGTCATAGACCCTAACTCACAGCTAAGGTTTAGTTTTATTTTTAAGTGGAAGGTTATTTGGTTGAAAAGAGCATGAAAAACAAACAACAAATGTTCCAGATATGATTACCCAGAAGAAAGAATAAATAACCTTTTTCACGGAGGGCTGCAGAGTGCGGGAGACTTCATAGATACGAAGAAGAATTAAGAATGGGAAGAATTGAGAGTGGGCAATGTCAAAGGGGTGTGAAACCATGAATGTCTAGGGAATTTCAAAAAAATCTGACAGTCTTGGATAACAAAAATAAAGTGATAGAAGAACTGTGACACTTGATGATCCTATCATGAAAGACCTTCATGATTTGAGTCAGGGCAAGTGTTGTGGAGTCTTTGGGTAGACAGTCAAATGTCCATATTCAAAGAAAGTTATTTCTACTCACATAGAGAGCTGAAGTTAGTCTTGCTTACCCTTAAACATTATTCACTGTCATCCCGTTGCTCATCGATTTGTTCGAGGGGGCACCAGTAAAGTCTCTCATTGAGAGACTTATTGTTACTGTTTTTGGCATATCCAATACGCATGGGTAGCTTGCCAGGCTCTGCCGTGCGGGCTCGATACACTCGGTAGCTTGCCGGGCTCTCTGTGAGGGGCGGAGGAATCGAATTCAGGTCGGCTGCGTGAAAGGCGAACGCCCAACCACTGTGCTATCGCTCCAGCCCCTTAAACATTATTGGGATTTGAAAACTCATTGGAGTAACATTGCTCAATATAGAAGCAACAGTACTGATCTGATAAGTTGTTTCTTCGGCAGAGGGAAAAGGTGGTATCTTTGGGCCTCACCTGATAGTGCCCAGGAGCTGTCCTGGGCTCAGTGCTCAGGGTTGACCCCCTACCTGGTACTTGGGATACCACACGTGGTTCCAGGGATCTGAACTGGGTTGGGACCAACACAGTTGTATGCAAAGAAAGTGTCTTAATTCCTATACTATCTCTCTGGCCCTCTGATAAGTTTTATTATTATAAAAATATATTAAAGGAATGGCTTTGAATTTTTAAAGCTTTGAGTTTTATTCACAGGTGACGGGCTAACAGATATATATCACTTTAGAAAAGAATGTGTCATTGAACTGATGGAATTTCTCCCTGTTTCCTTTGTTCAGTGACTTCACTTAGAAATTAAAGAATTGATTTATACATAGATTTCAAGAGATTTGTCCTGTGTGTCAATCAAGGGACACCTTAAATGGATGAGTTTTCCTATTAAACAAAAAATGCCTTGAATTTCTTAAACCATCAAGTACTTACCTCTGTAAGTAGGGTGTTTCATTCTTAGGTGCATACATACTAGAAAGATTGGGTGGGATGGGAATTCTGAATTTAGATGGTTATTTCTATAACTTAAAGTGAAGATATAATAATTTAATTTTTGGATTATTTGTGTGTATTTAAATTTGTGGAGCATAGTCCAATATTAAATGAAGCCACAGTAACAGTTTTTTAAAAACAACCTTAATACTCCTACTGACTTCTAATGGCAGCTGGAAAATGAGGGTGAGTTGAAATTTATAGAATTGTCTCTTCTGTTTTCCCTCATATAGCTCATCTATTATTGCTATTCTGTGTGCTTTAAAAAATAAATAAAAACAAACTTTCATTCTTTTAATTTTGGCTGAAATAACTCTTCCTCTGCATTAGAGTTTTAATTTATATTCTCCACTTGATCAAGGGTTTAATGTTAAAGGAAAGGTTCTTGGATGATTGTGTTAGTTCAGTGACTTTAGAATAAGATGTTGGTAGGGAGGGCTAGCAGAATCTTTGGTCGTTGATTCTCTCTTTATAACTTTGCCCTTTTAGGTAGAACAGATTACCCGTGCAGGGCTTCTTGCCTTCACAGAATGAATCACAAGGAAGAAACTTTACATAAACCATTTATACTAAATGTTTGGTATGCTGGCAACATAAATCAACAACAATATCCATTACAAATTCATCCCTTTATCAGTATTATCTTGATAGAACCGATCCCAATGTGTGGGAGTTTGAACCCTGCTTCAATACATCTCACCCAGGGTAATTAATTATTCAGGGCACAGAGAACCTGGCCCTTGCAATGTAGAGTAATTCTTCCTGGTCAGCGTTAACTCCACTGGCAATAATAAATAGAAAAAGTCTCCAGTGATGCCAGTATTTTAAAGTGATTAATCATCTTCCCCCTCTCCTCCCCCTTAGTTTTCTTTAACTAGGATTTTTCAGCAATAAATCTTTAACAATACAGGTAGGAATTGTTCTGTAATTAAATTTTGCTCTCCTTAATTTCTTACCTTTTATGTGCATTTAAAGAGAAAGTTACATTTTAAGGAGCTCTGATGAAAATTCAAGCCAAAAAAAAAAAGACCCTTTTATAGAGCACGGAGAGATTCTCTATGAAAGATTAAGCTCCTGGGTTTGAATATTAGAGAGCACATACGCCTAAAAATTGTTAAACAACACCAGTTGTAGTGTCAGAGATTCTGAAGTTTTAAATCGCTTCACTTTCATGCATACCGGTTGTCTGTGCTAGGGGAAGTCTGACATGTACATATGTTCTTGAGCTGAGAGAATAATTGCTTGTTTCTTAACTTTCGGATAATTGGCAGGAGTTCTGTAGCAGAGGTATATTTTCCACTCTTTATGAGGTACACAGAGCAGGTAAATTCCTGGCAAGGAAAGATCATGCATTTTATAAATCATGCCCTGTAGGGCTGACCAGCCATCATGTATATTCTGGATGACAGGGACATATGTGACATATCTGTTGTGACACACTTCTGTAGCACCAGTCTGTGGCTCGAGGTGACTCCTGTCTCTCTGCTGATGTTTTTCCCTGCTGCAGGACAACACAACGATGCACGGATGAACCTTGCCATTGCTCTCACTGCTGCCAGGTACGGGGCTGCCACAGCCAATTATTTAGAAGTCGTGAGTTTGCTCAAGAAGAAAGACCCCCGCACGGGGCAGGAGCGCGTGAGCGGTGCACGGTGCAAGGATGTGCTCACAGGTATGCCGTGCCTCGGGGAGGGAGTTCTTTCTTAGAAGCATCTTGTCTCGCTCCTATAATGACTGAATTATAATTTTTTTGTCACTTCTCTTTTATGTAAGTCAGACTTCAGAGTCCTATTAATTATATTCCTTATTGTCAACAATGATTGGCTTAACATGAAAATTTCCCCTTGTGGGACTTGGCAATTTTCCTCTTTTGTGTTCAATAATAATAATACCGATACTAATAAATGCCCACAAAATTCTCACAGCTATGATTGCGTTCCGTTTTCTTCATAAAAACATGTTATTAATAAAATTAAATAACTGTGCAAGTTTCAAAGTATCATTTAGATGACAGAGGCAAGTGCATTTGCAGGTCATTAAAGTCAATCACTTTAACTTCGGTTAGATTTTTTTCATGCTTGTGCAGGTTCTCTGGTCACCACCGTATAGGCGGAGTTTCAAACCTGCCTCCTTCGTGTGAATGAAACCAGCACTGAGGAATAGATCTTCTCATAGCAAGTGTTGAGATATTTGTTTTGTTTTGTTTTTTGTGCCACACTTGCAATGCTCAGGGGTTATTCCTGGCTCTGCACTCAGGAATCACTCCTGGCTGGCTTGGGGCACTATAAAGGACACCCAAGATTCAACCCAGGTCATGGGCTACCCTCTGTAGTATCACTCTGCCCACAGTGTTGGTCCATTTGAGTACTTGGAAAAATGGGGCTGTTTACTTGTCCCACTTCCTTCCCAATGTAACACTTTGATGTTACATTCTCTTCGAACTTGACAGCTGAAATGAAAAATGTGGCAGGCTTTTCTCTGATTTGGACTGATGTTTAGCAGATTTACTCAGGTGTAAGTCTTTATAATGGCGTTTCAGTACCAGGCACCTCATATCATGTGGAATGCAATATACTTTGCTATTAGTTACGTTAATAGATGGATTTATAATACAGAGCATCAGAGAACAGAGAAATAAGTGGGTAATTGATGCTCTTTCTTTCACAGGGAAGGAATTTGATGTGAGAGCCAAATGTGTTATCAATGCTACGGGACCTTTCACAGATGCCGTCCGCAAAATGGATGATAAGAATGCAGCAGCTATCTGCCAGCCTAGTGCGGGGGTGCATATTGTCATGCCTGGCTACTACAGGTAACATTTTACACTGTGGTGATCATTGGCAGAGAATGTAGGCCACAAAGATGAGTTTCTATTGTTTTCCTTAGCCCATCTTTCCTAATACTAGATGGTTGAGTTTGCTGTTCAAAACAAGGAAGTATAAGCCGAAGGAACATTTCCAAAACTCATAATAGAATCTAAGATTTGAATACTTTTTAGCTTTTACTACAGTACTTTTTCGTAAGTGTTAATGATTTGCGATTAATTTTCAAATTTTGTTTAGTGATTTTTGGAGACTTAAAAAACTTATGAGATTTTCAAAAACAAGCTTTTTACAAAGGACATATTTTTATTTAAAACATTAAGAAATTAGGGGGCCGGAGTGATAGTACAGCGGGTAGGGCGTTTGCCTTGCACATGGCTGACCCGGGTCTCATCCTTGGCATCCCATATGGTCCCGCAAGTACCGCCAGGAGTAATTCCTGAGTGCAGAGCCAGGAGTAACCCCTGAGCATCGCTGGGTGTGACCCAAAAAAAAAAAAATTAAGAAATTATTTTGTTAAATACTCAAATGCTCTTATAAAGAATTTCAAAATGAAGAGTCCTTGGGTATTAGAACTTTTAAAATGTATTTTGAAAAATATTGAAAAAATCATAACTAATCTAAACTATCAGTTTACAAAGATCGGTAGGTAGGAATAGAGATGAAAATAACTATTAAAATCATTTAAAAACCAAAAATGAATGAAAATTAAAATTAAAGCATAACTAAGAAAAAATTTCACTGAAGATTCTTTAAGCAAGTGACATATTTGTACATAATGGTGCTTCTAAACTTTCCTACTTTAGTGTATATTTAGAAAAAAATTAAAAAAAATTTGCATCATACCCAGTGGTTCATAGGGCTTTTTCCTTGTTCTGCGCTCAGAGATAACTCTTGATGTTGAGGGGACCATTATATAGTGCTAGGATTCACACTGGGGTCTGCAGCATGCAAGAAAAGTGCCTTACCTCTGTACTATCTCTCCAGCTTCTATATTTGAAATGTTTAATAATTAAAAGAACCACTTAAGGACTGGAGTGATAGTACAGTGGGTAGAGTACTTACTCTGCTTATGGCTGGGTTTGATCCCTGACATGCCATATGGCTTCCAAAGCCCTCCAGGAGTGATCTTTGAGTTCAGAGCTGGGGTGACCACTGAGCATGACCCAAAAAGCTAAAGAAACAAACATAAAGGAGAGAAGTAAATTCATCTCAATGTTTGCTTACTAAAAAATAAGTTTTCAAGGGGGCTGGAGCAATGGCACAGCGGGTAAGGTGTTTGCCTTGCACGCAGCTGACCCGGGTTCGATTCCCAGCATCCCATATGGTCCCCTGAGCACCGCCGGGAGTAACTCCTGAGTACAAAGCCAGGAGGTAACCCCTGTGCATTGCCGGGTGTGACCCAAAAGCAAAAATAAAAAAAAGTTTTCAAAAAACGGTTCAGGCATGATTAATCCATTTATTTTGTGTTGGAGTAAAAGTAAAGAGAGATGGTACAGAGATTAAGGTGCATGTCTTCTGTATGGCCAACTCTGTTTCCATTCCCAATAGTACAAAGTCTCCTGTAAACCACTGAATGTGGTGCTGGAGGCCCCTGACCACTGCCCGAATGGCTTGGTCAGCCCTTGCAATATCACATAATCACTTGGAGAGTCCCCAGTGCTTTTTGAGTACCACTTAGAAGCCCCCAGCCCTGCCCAAAAAGTAAAAGAAGCAGCAATAAGCAAGATTATCTAGTTTAAGTTTGAGGAAGTTTTCCCCCTAGGTTGTGGGTGTTGTTTTCTTTGTTTTAACATCTTTTAGAACAGAGTACTTATGTAATACCTACATTGTAAGCAAACTCATTATCATTGTTACATTTGTCTAGAGTTTACACATTCAACATTTTCTTTTATGTATTTTGTTTGTCTTTCCTTCACTATTATCTCATATCATAGAACATTTATTATTCCTATTTGGTTTTTTTTTTCTCAGTTCCACCACTTGGTAATGTTGTTATTTAGGACACACCATTTCATTCTGTAACCTCTAATTATCCCATAGAAATGGGAAGACATTCTACTTTTTCGGGAATTTATAGAGACAGTACAGAAAGTTAATATCTGGCACCAAAAGGGTTTGTTCCTTGAATTACATTTTTACACTTCTCTAAATTTGGCTAACTACTCTTTTCAGCTTTTAGTTATTTATTATTTTTTAAAAAATTTTTTATTAAAAATTAGATATTGAATTCCCATTTGACCCAGCAATACCACTGCTGGGAATATATCCCAGAGAGGCAAAAAAGTACAATCGAAATGGCATCTGCACATGTATGTTCATCGCAGCACTGTTTACAATAGCCAGAATCTGGAAAAAACCCGAATGCCCCAGAACGGATGACTGGTTGAGGAAACTTTGGTACATCTATACAATGGAATACTATGCAGCTGTTAGAAAAAAGGAGGTCAAGAATTTTGTAGTCAAGTGGATGGGCATGAAAAGTTTCATGCTGAGTGAAATGAGTCAGAAGGAGAGAGACAGACATAGAAAGATTGCACTCATCTATGGTATATAGAATAACAGAGTGGGAGACTAACACCCAAGAACTGTAGAAATAAGTACCAGGAGGTTGACTCCATGGCTTCGAGGCTGGCCTCACGTTCCGGGGAAAGGTCAACTCAGAGAAGCGATCACCAACTACATTGTAGTCGAAGGCCATGTGGGGGAAGGGAGTTGCGGGCTGAATGAGGGCTAGAGACTGAGCACAGCGGCCACTCAACACCTTTATTGCAAACCACAACAGCTAATTAGAGAGAGAAAACAGAAGGGAATGCCTTGCCACAGTGGCAGGGTGGGGTGGGGGGGAGATGGGATTGGGGAGGGTGGGAGGGACACTGGGTTTACGGGTGGTGGAGAACGGGCACTGGTGAAGGGATGGGTTCCAAACTTTGTATGAGGGAAGTATAAGCACAAAAGTGTATAAATCTGTAACTGTACCCTCACGGTGATTCTCTAATTAAAAATAAATAAATTAAAAAAAAAATTTTTTTATTAGTGAATCACCATGAATCACAGTTATAGACATACAAACTTTTGTGCTTGTGTTTCAGTCACACAATGGTTGAGTACCCATCCCTCCACCAGTGCCCATTCTCTACCATCAATGGTCTCAGCATCCCTCCCACTATCCCTGCCCATCCCCTCCACCTCATCCCGCCTCTGTGGCAGGGCATTCCCTTTAGCTCTCTCTCTCCTTTTGTGTGTTGTGGTTTGCAATAGAGGTATTAAGAGGACATCATGTTCAGTCTATATTCTACTTTCAGCTCACATCTCCCATTAGTTCTTTATTATTATGATAGTGCCTAATTTATATAAATTTTGACAATGAACCATTTGAACCATTGCTTATTTTTTTTCATTTGCCCTGTTCATTACTACTGCATCAGCATCTGGTGACCAGTAAATATTTTTTAATATAAAAACTACTAACTTTATTGTGTGTGCTTGCCCAACTTGAAACTATTGATGTTTTTATTTACTTATTTATTATTGTTTTAAATTATTTTATTGAATCACAATGACATACAGTTACAAAGTTGTTCATTGTTTGGGTTTCAGTTCTGTAATGTTCCAACACGCACCCCTTCACCATGGTACATTTTCCACCACCAATATCTCCAGTTTTCCTCACTCCACCTGTTGCCTGTTGCCTCTATAGCAGGCACTTTTCTTCTCTCTCTCTCTCTCTCTCTCTCTCTCTCTCTCTCTCTCTCTCTTCTTCTTCTTCTTCTTCTTCTTCTTCTTCTTCTTCTTCTTCTTCTTCTTCTTCTTCTTCTTCTTCTTCTTCTTCTTCTTCTTCTTCTCCTCCTCCTCCTCCTCCTCCTCCTCCTCCTCCTCCTCCTTCTTCTTCTCCTTCTTCTTCTTCTCCTCCTCCTCCTCCTCCTCCTCCTCCTCCTCCTCCTCCTCCTCCTCTCTGTCTCTCTGTCTCTGTCTCTCGGGCATTTACAGAAAGGTTATCATGTATATCCCTTTACCTTCTTCTGTTGATGTTTTTAAATTAAAATTTTTAACATAACACCTATAAAGGATATTTTTAATATATAGAAGTTAAACTAGGAAAACACGGTCAGACAGAGAGAGTTCAGTGTGTTGAGCATGTGTTTTGCATTCAGGAGGCCCAGAGGTGCAGTATATATTGCGCTTTTTCAAGTTTCTTTACCTACTTAGCTAGTTATATAATAACCCCAACTACCATTTCACATGTAGAATGGTTTTGTGCCATGGTATGGCTTTCTTTTTCTAAAAAAAAATCAATAAAAGCTTTTTTTTTAAAGATATTTTTCTGTTTACATTAAAAATAGATAAACCTTGAATTTTCATCAAAGTTATGCTATACAAAAGCAGCAGTAATTTAAATAACTGAAAGATAGGAACATAGTTGTCATCTTCTTCTGTCCCACAGATGCTTTTTACTATTGACAAGAAGTCAATATTTTTTGCTATAATGTTGTGTGTGCTTACTGTTAGCTCCTAGAGTGATTGTTTACTGTTAGCTCCTAGAGTGATTACTGGTGCCTGCTCGAGCAACTCGATGAGCTACAGAATGACAGTGATACAGTGATACAGTTGATAATCTATTTTATTTATTTATTTATTTATTTATTTTTGTGTATATGTGGGTGGGACAGGTGTGAATAAAACTAGTGGGAGGGTCCTTTGGTACGACTCGTTCAGTGTCTGAGAGCCCCCTCCCCAGCCTCCCGGATGGAGAGACGAAGAGACAGGGACCACAGACTGATGGTCAGAATGGCTCATTCATTTTCCCAGCTGAATAGCTTATATTCTGAGGGGGTTCGCGGTACAGGACTGCACAGAGGTGTGATCGATCATTTACGAAAGTAAAGCATTTCAACAGAGGCAATTCTTTCGGGGGACTAACTCAAGGAGACACTCTGAGTTCATACTGAGAAGTTTGCTCAGGGCTGACAAGCATCTATACTGCTTTCCGCTTTCTCTTACTGCTAGTACATATCAAACAATTAAGTTTACTTTTTACTAATATTTGTGCTTATTTGGATAAAGGCAAGAAGAGATATTGATTCTAAAACTTAGTTTTCTGGGCTCTGGGGAGGCAAGGTGCAGAAGAGTCTAAAAGCCCGCTGGACTTTTACTGTAAATTCCAGACTAAGTCCTCAGACCCGGTTAGCTTTTCCTACCGTAGCCATGGGGTCCTGTCTTTTAGGTTATTACAGCTTGTATCAAGACCATGCCTTATGATGTCTAAGACCGTTTCCATATTGATGCCCAAGTAGCTTTGTGGCTTGCCCCAGGTACATCCAGAGGTCCCTCAGTGGGACCCAGCTTTTTGGGGTGTTAGGAACCATAGCTTCTGAAGTCTGAGTCAAGTAATTATGAGGGATACCCAGGAATAAATATATTTCAGAGTAAATTACTCCCAAATATTAGAAGCATAACATTAATAGTTAAGCAAAGATCATTGCTCTATCATAAAATATGAAAAGGTTATAGGAGAAAGAGAAAAGCAAGTAATTCACTATAGATACAAAATCCAGAGTCACTGGAAGGTTTGATTTTATAAGTAACCAAGTGTGTCTTTGGGAATTTAGTACCTAACCGTAGGATAGGTAATGCCCAAAGGAAAGGTTAAAAATAAACTTGGGGGATTAGGAGTTTTTATAAGAGCACTGTAGGCTTCTCTGGGAGGAGGAAAAGGGGCAATTTACTGATGAGGCCTGGAGCACTTAGGGTTAATTTCCATTCCAGGAAGGAAATGAGGGAGCCATATGCAGTGGCTCAAACCAGTGTTGGCTACATGCAAAGCCTTAACTACTGCACTATCTCTTCACCTCTGATACCCATTTTTTTTAGGGGGGCAGGTGCAGGTCATACCAAGCAGTGCTTAGGGCTTACTTTTGGCTTGCACTCAGGAATCACTTCTGACAGCCTGGGGGGACTATATGGTGCCAGGAATTGAACCGGTATTGGCCACATGCAAGGCAAGTATCCTACTTGCTGTACTATTGCACTGGCCCTTGATATCCATTTTTAATCTAATGTGCGATCTTAACCAAATTAACCCTTTATAAGTAAACAGTATTATCCCCTAACAGGCAGTTTGCATTGGTAATTGCAAAGTTACTTGCAAGTGGATTCTTAAATTTGTATGCTATTCATTAATAATATCATTGCCTTCCCTCTGTGCTCTTTAATTTTAAGTTTGACACATATGTCTTCACTTAAGCAGTTGAATTTTTATGGGTTCCAGATATGCGTGTGTTGGATACCATCACCTTCACCCTTTAAACTGCTTTTTTTTATTGCATTGAATGATTGTAATGGATACAACACATGTTTGCTTTCCTAATAACATTATATGTAGATGGCTGAGTGTTAGAACTCTAAGTTGAAATTTATGAGGTTTATTAAGGTAGACATGTGTTATATGATCAATTAAATAGTCATATGTAAAATATACTAACAGGGAATCTGTTTCTTAAACATTGAAATATAGAATTTATCCTTTGGTTTCAATATACAATAGTATATTGAAAAGCTTATTGAATTGAGTAATTAAATCAAGTTGAAAACATATTTTTTTATTGTTTGTATTGCTGGGTTGCAGACCTAAGACCTCACACATATAGGAGAAGTAAGTGCTCTTACCACTGAGATACTTCCCAGCTTTCAAATTGAAAGTTTAAAATCTTGAGTTTTGGGGGCCAGAGCGATAGCACAGTGGGTAGGGCGTTTGCCTTGCACGCGGCCGACCCGGGTTTGATCCTTGGCATCCCATATGGTCCTCCAAGCACCACCAGGAATAATTCCTGAGTGCAAAGCCAGGAGTACCCTGAGCATCACTGGGTGTGACCCAAAAAAAGAAAAAAAAAAAAACCTTGAGTGTTAAGTTTAAACACGTTCCCAAAGTTATCGATTTAATGATACACTCTTGCATATCAACCCAGGATCAAATTAGAGGCTGACCAAACATGTAATTAACTGTAGCACTGTAGCACTGTCCTCCTATTGTTCATCGATTTGCTCGAGCAGGCACCAGTAACGTCTCCATTGTGAGACTTGTTACTGTTTTTGGCATATTCGAATATGCCACAGGTAGCTTGCCAGGCTCTGCCATGAGGGTGGGATACTCTTGGTAGCTTGCTGGGCTCTCCGAGAGGGACAGAGGAATTGAACCTGGGTTGGCCGCATGCAAGGCAAATACCCTACATGCTGTGCTATTGCTCCAGTCCATGTAATTAACTAGATTCTTTTTTTTCTTTTTGGGTCACACCCGGTGATGCACAGGGGTTACTCCTGGCTCTGCACTCAGGAATTACTCCTGGCGGTGCTCAGGGGACCATATGGGATGCTGGGATTCGAACCCGGGTTGGCTGCGTGCAAGGCAAATGCCATACCCATTATGCTATCGCTCCAGCCCCAAGATTCTTGAAATATTTTTAAAGCATCTTATTACAAATACAAAGAAAAAAATACAGCAACAGAAACTAAAAGTACTTGAGCCTTGTAATTTAAAAATAAATATGATTGAAAGTAAAATGATTTTCTCCAATAACTGAGTCAAAATATCTTTGTTGGAGGGTTTAAAAACTTGATATAGTTTTTGCTGAGCACAAACTCCTTTGTCCTTAAAGAACATTCTAAATAACTATTTATTTTTGCAAAGACCACATAGACATGGGAAGCATTTCAAAGGTCTGTGAGTCTTTTCAAGGAAATACATAATACTCCTTATGGCTTAAAATAAAGAATATTTATTATCTAAGTTGTTTGTGAAAATTTTTCATAAAATATTTTGTTTGCTTTTGATTATAAACAGTTGTTGGTCTCTCATCCTTACATATTTGAATCAACCTAGGTTTAAAAGAATTTTATATATGGAAATGAACATAAAAAGTTTGACCATATGTTCTTCTAAATATGTGGGTACAGGAAGAATTTCTTGTCACCACATAGAATGGTGTTTTCTATTTAAGAAATTACATTCATTAGAATCTGAAAATACATTTACAGAAAATACCTTTAACACTGACTTGTTATGAAAATTTTGTCATATTGTAACATTTCTCTCATGATTTATATATGAAAAAATGAGATTCACATTCCTCTCAGCCCTTCAACAAATTCTCCAGTTTATTCGAACCATTAGTGAATACAACAGCCTCTAGGGAATTAATTTATTTCTAGAGACTTGATAACACAATTGACAGGTTTTGTTAGTGTTTACAGTTCTGTATTCTTTCTTTTAAGTGTGTTTTATAATATTATAAGTGTGACATTGAATATTTTAGTGAAAACTGTGATTAAGACTTTGGAAGATCTTATATACTGTGTTAGAAGTGCATCCTTGAATCTTGAAATAACTGCACAGTATACTAGCATCTTCTGTTTTCTACAAGATTTTTTTTGCTAAGATATGCTTCTGTCCTTTGACCTTATATTAGTACATTGTTATTTAGGCAGTAGTAGAAAACAATTCTTTTTTCTATGGAGGTGCTTCTTGTATAACTGAAATAAAATAAGAAATCTCATATTTGGTGAAGTGGTAGCAGTTCCTGTTAGCACAAAGAGTAAAGAACTTTTGATTACATTTTAGTTTCTGGAAAGTTAGGCCTTTCACTTTTCTCATATACTTCTCAGACCTGCTGAAAGATGTGTCAAATGTCAAATGTCCCAGGAAAATTGTTTTCATAGACTTGAGAAAAAGGTTGAAGATCTGTCCTTAATTGACCACCATAGAAAGAAATTATTAACATTTATCCTGTTGGCATTATCTGATGTGAGTGGTCCAAGAGACATTAAAGCCCTGCATTGAAAAGAGATGTCCACTTTCTTTTTTTTTTTATATTTTGCTTTTTTTCAGGGGGCAGTCACACCCAGCTATGCTCAGGGGTTGCTCCTGGCTCTGCACTCAGGGATTACTCCTGGTGGTGCTTGGGGGACCAGATGGGATGCTGGAAATTGAACCTGGGTCGGCTGCGTGCAAGGCAAACGCCCTACCTGCTATGCTAT
The DNA here is from genome assembly GCF_027595985.1 of Sorex araneus. NCBI lineage: Eukaryota > Metazoa > Chordata > Mammalia > Eulipotyphla > Soricidae > Sorex > Sorex araneus. The sequence goes on from NC_073313.1 coordinate 190,361,344, forward strand.
TGCTCCAGCTCCCAATGTCCTCTTTCTTTTTTTTTTTAAATTTTTTTACTATTTATTTATTTATTTATTTATTTATTTATTTATTTATTTATTTATTTATTTATTTATTTTTTAAAACTTTTTATTAAATCACCATGTGGAAAGTTACAAAGTTCTCAGGTTTATATGTCAGTTATACAATATTCAAACACCCATCCCTTCACCAGTGCCCATATTCCACCACCAGAAACCTCAGTATACCCCCCGCCCCCACCCCCTACCCCCTACTGTATAACTAATGAATTTCACTTCATTTTTTCTTTACCTTGATTACATTCCATAATTCAACACAAAACTCACTATAGTTGTTGGAGTTTCCAACCAATAGAGACAGACCTACTCAATGTCCTCTTTCTTAATAAGCCTTTACTTATTAAAGTGGAGAATACTTCTTCTGCTGTGCGGTATTATTATTATAATACTTCCCATGCTTTCTTGTTATGACAATTCTCTCAGTTAGAATTAATTTCTAAATTAAAACAGAAGCAGCAAAAGTAATAGATCATGTATTTCTTATTTGCTTATATTAGAATTGATGAGTAAAATACTCTTTATCACATATTTATAAAAACGGTTAAATTAAAATTTTCTAATTTAAGGAATATTCAACCCTTTCTCTTTTCTCAGCCCTGAGAGCATGGGACTTCTTGACCCAGCAACCAGTGATGGGCGAGTTATTTTCTTCTTACCCTGGGAAAAGATGACTATAGCTGGAACTACTGACTCTCCAACAGATATTACATCCCATCCTATTCCTTCAGAAGAAGATATTAACTTCATTTTGAATGAAGTACGAAACTACCTGAGTTGTGATGTAGAAGGTAATGTATGCATTTTTAAAAAAATTTATTTATTTTTTAATTAGTGAGTCACAGTGAGAGTACAGTTACAGATTCACACATTTTTATGCTTGTTTTTCCCTTATGCAATGTTTAAGAGCCCATCCCTCCACCAGTGTCCATTCTCCACCTCCAATGAACCCAGTATCCCTCCCACCTACCCCAGTCCCATCCCCCCACCCCACCCCACCCCACCCCACCTCTGTAGCAGTGTATTCTAATTTGATATCTCTCTTTCCTTTTGGGTGTTGTGGTTCCAAATAGGGGTATTGAGTGGTCATTCCGTTCAGTCTCTAGTCTACTTTCAGCACACATCTCCCTTCCCGCACAGGATCTCCAATCACATATTACTTGGTGTTCCCCTCTCTATCTGGGATGACTTTCCCCCAGTGTGTGAGGCCAGCTTCCAAGCTATGGAGCCAACCTCCTGGTATTATATACTACTACTCTTGGGTATTAGTCTCCTACTCTGTTGTTCTATATTCCACAGATGAGTGCAATATTTCTATGTCTGTCCCTCTCTTTCTGGCTCATTTCACTTAGCATGATACTTTCCATGTTGATCCACTTATATGCAAAGTTCATGACTTCATCCTTTCTAACAGCTGCATAGTATTCCATTGTATAGATGTACCAAAGTTTCTTTAACCAGTCATCTGTTCTCGGGCACTCGGGTATTTTCCAGATTCTGGCATCAATGGGGAAAATCTAAGGGCCTTTCCTGTATGCATTCTTTTAAGCTGCCCTTCTTGTCCTCTTTCGGAACTTTTCTACTTCTCACTGGGTGACTGCTGTGTCTCACCTGTATCATCTCCGTACTTTATCTGCTCTAATTTTTCTGACTGACTTCTTCGAGATTTAGGAGGACTAAATTATAACACAACGGGAAGAAGAAGCGCTCTTTTTCACCTCTTCTTTCTATATCATGGTTTAATCTGTACTTTTTTCTTTCTTTTTTGAAAAAATCGATTTATCGTCAGTTTAAAATCTAATTTCTGTTTAGTCTCACACCTTTATATGGGTATATACCTCACCACACTTACCATCAGAGTTCTAGTACCATCCCCACACCTAAAGGCCCTCTTTTCATTCTTCCCATTCCCCTCATCTTTTCCTCTTTTCTCTGAGTCTCCGAGTTAGTTTTGTTGTGTTTTGCCCGTTTGTCTGCTTTAGTTATTCATATTCAACACATTAGTAAAACCAGCCTCTAATTGTCTTTTACATCTTCACTTATTTCACCTAGTAAAATTAGTTCAAGATCTATCCATTTTGCCCCCCCCACCATAAGTCATTATTTTATCTTTTTTAATGCCAAAGTCCCACTGGATATCTATACTGCAACTACTTTATCTGGTTATCTGTTGATGGACATTTAGGTTGATTCCATGTTTTGGCTATTGTGAATAATGCTCATAGTTCTTTTCTGATAATTTCTGAATTCAAGGTTAGAAAACCATGTTTGAGATGTCATACTAATATCTTAGCACTCTAAAATGAGTCACTTTGGGAGTACCTGATTCATATATATGTATGTACCTACATATATATTATAACTGTAGAAAATAGGGAAATCAGAGGAAAGAGATATATATTTAAGTATGTTTGAGTTGTTAACTATCCGAAGAGTACTGATGATGGATTTGACTAAGAAAAATAAGTACTGTTTCTTTAATTGAAACAAAGTTTACCTTTCCTATACTTACTGGGACTTTCTTCTAGTCTAATCAACACAAAATTTTATCTAGTGAACATATAAATAATTTTAAAAATAATTTTTAAACTAGTGTGAGAGGTTCCCTTCAATATTATTCTTCTGTGTTGTTCCTTACGAGACCCACCATCTCCACTCATCTAGTCTCACAAGCTAGAAATGGCTTGCTTATCTTATCTTTTATTGATCTTTCTCTTTCCTAAGCCAGTCTGATTTTCCTTTCTTCCACATTCGCTCCCCTTTCTCCACCCCCTTCTTTCCTTCTTTCTTTCCTTGTTTTTGTTTTGAGCTGTTCTCAGGGCTTAGTCCTGGCTCAGGGATTATTCCTGTACTCCTGCAGGGCTCAGGGGAACCTATTGGTACTGGTGATCATATCTTGGTCAAGAAGGCAAGCACCCTACCTACTGGACTATTCCTCTGGCCCCCAAACTCGTCCAATTTCAATATGGGCATTCTGGAATGTCATTTAAGTGCACTGCCTCCAGTATTGTTTTGGTTCAGACCTTTGTTTAGAGCAAGCTTTTTGACAGGCTAACCATCTTCATTAGATTAGGTCTCCCTGCCTACCCAGTCTTATCCTTCTTTCAGAACTTTTCTTTCTAAAACGTTATTCTGTTGATCACTTGCCTGCATAAAAATAAAAATCTCTAGGATATCTTTTCACTGACCAGGAAAATTCTGAACAATCTACAATGGGATCTGATTCCTTTCACAATGGGTTAATATTAAGCTCCTACACTCCTGTGTATTCAATGGTCTGATTTATTTATGTATTCAGTTTTCAAATCAAGTCATACACTTATTTAGTTTTCAAAGAGAGGTAGTGAATTCAGTGTGTCACATATGCAAGGCAAGTGCTATAACATTGAGGTACATCCCTGGCCCAATGTCATGCATCCTTAAACCTTTATGCCTTGTTTAATCTGAAGCCTTGTCTGGGAAGCCATTTCTCCTAAACTTCTCATCTTGGAAAAAATACCATTTATACTTCATAAACCACCTTTCCTTTGTACTTCTAGAATATTATTCTAATATATATGCACATGTATAGTATAATCATATTGCAGTATAGTATACTATTATATATATTACACTAAAATGTAGTCTCATTTGGAATTCCTTAAGGGTAATGTATCTTCATTACAAAGTTGTTAACTATCTGGTATGTCACTTGTGATTATTTTTAATAGAGCTGAATTAGTAATGTATACACTTTTAGGAGTTTGACTGATATCTGTACCAAAATAGAAAGTTTAAAAGTTTTACATGTTTGTGTCAATAATCTTTCATAATGTTGGCTTCAGTAGAAGACCATGACAGTTTTTTGTCTTAATACAACCCGCTGCTATCTATGACTATTCAGAATGGAATTTCTTCCGCAATGTCTCACCACAATTTTATAAGCAAACAAAACTAGCAACTTTTCTAGAATTTTGGCGAGGATTTTCTACCCCAATGTGTGACCACAATTTTATAAACAAACAAAACTAGCAACTTTTCTAAAATGTTGGTGATTTTCCTAGATGCATTGCTTAGTTCATAGTATGGTCACTGTCACTGTTCCAGCGGGCACCAGTAACGTCTCTCATTGAGAGACTTATTGTTACTGTTTTTGGCATATCCAATAATATGGTATGGTAGTTTTAGATTCTATTGTCAAGTAATGAATATAATTTCATGGTAAGTAGAATTTTTATACATTTACAGTAATAGAATAAATGTATTAAGTACATGTTATTGAAATCTGTGTGCCTAATATTCTCTCTGACATGCACACAAACTCACACATAGTTACTTAGGAAATAGTCACAACAGTTTAATAGCTATATTTAAATACTCAAGAGTAAATTATAATTTTAGCTTAATATAATACTTTTTCCTCCTTTTGAAATTCAGGGGAATCTTGAGCTAGTTATGATTTTGTGTGTGTGTGTGTTTGTGTGTGTGTGTGTTGTTGTTCTAGGGAACAACACCTTGTTGTACTCAGGGATTATTCTTTGTCGGCTACAGGGCACCATATAGGGTGCTGTGTAATGTATGCCCTGTAATGTAATGTATGACTCTAGGTTGGCCATGTGCAAAGAAAATGCCCTCCCTGCTGTACTATTGCTCCAACACATGACTATATTTTGACATGTGATTGTTTTTAATGATTCTTGCTCCATTTCATTTACTTGGGTAGAATATTCAGTACAAGTGGGCTTATAAATGGCTTCCACGAACAGGAAGTTTAGATTGTTGGAGCAAAGAATAAAATTAATTCAAGAGCTGAGAGTGCTATGTTGACAGTTTCCAAATTCTTAAAGTTCAAATGCAGTAAAGATGAGAAATATAACTGCTTCTATGTGCTGAGAGGCTGGATGTGCGGGAAACCAGTATAGGCTTCAAAAGGCCACTGTGCCCAGATTGTAGGTGGGATTTCCACCAGGAAAATGAGTTTTGGGCTATAACAAGAACCAGATCCAGAGCCCCTTGTTTTTATTCTACATTTCAGTAGATAGAAAGTTATGGTTGGACATGTAGGAAAATAAAGATCTTTTCAGTTAACATGATTTTGTGCTGTTTAGGGGACTGGTGAAATTAACTGGGATTTTTTTTTTTTAATCAATTCTCATATTTGGTAACAGCAGTTCCTGTTATCTAGTATTGGGCTATTCCTGTATTGGGCTTTGCGTAAGATGGGCTGGACATATCTTGAGATTGATTTCTCCAGACAGCAAATATCTGGGTGTAAAAGCAGAGGTGACAGCTTTCTTAGATCTTTCATATACTCCATTTGTTACTTAACTCCATTCATCATCATATTTTCCTACTGATGAACATCCTTTTAAAGCCAGTTATGATTCTGTATAGTCTTTTTTAGCATTCTAATTTCTTGAAGATCACATCTTTGAGAAATTGACATTATTCTTGGTAGAATGTCAGTATGTCTGTATTTTCTAAGTGAAGACATTCTGGAGCCAGAATGATAGTACAAAGAGTTGGGTGTTTGCTTTGCATGTGGCCGACCTAGGTTCAATCCCTGATACACCATATGGTCCCCTGAGCACTGCCAGGACTCATCCTTGAGCACAGAGTCAGGAATAAGCCCTGAACATTGATAGGTGTGGTTCAAAAACAAACAAAAAGGAAAAATATTGAAGGCATTCAGAAGTCACTTTTTTTCCCCCGGGGGGGATTTTGGTAAAAGCTGAGTGCTTGTGTGTGTGTGTGTGTGTGTGTGTGTGTGTGTGTGTGTGTGTGTGTGTGTATGATCCTGGTTCTAATATAGGGACTCCCATATGCAAAACAAGAGGCCTTCTGCTGAATCACACCCCTGTCAACATGCTTCATTTTTTAAAAGTTGTTTTTTTTTTTTTTTTTTTTTTTTGCTTTTTGGGTCACACCCGGCGATGCTCAGGGTGTGACTCCTGGCTCATGCACTCAGGAATCACCCCTGGCGGTGCTCAGGGGACCATATGGGATGCTGGGATTTGAACCCGGGTTGGCCGCGTGCAAGGCAAACGCCCTACCCGCTGTGCTATCACTCCAGCCCCAACATGCTTCATTTTTAAAAACCACCATTACTTATTTTATACTAACAGTGCTACACCTATTGCTTATTCTATCTCTGATTACCCATAACAACACGAAGTGTATTTTCCCACTATACAGAAGAAATTGAAGCCCAAATGACTTTAAGTTTTATGCATATGGCTTATTTGTGCTAGAACCAAGATTGGCATGGAGGTCAGTCTAGCTCCAATACTTGTGCTTTTGAGTATCGCATAGCACTCCTGGAGGGCAGGTCTGGGTTTTATAGTATGGGATGATAATCCTCTAGGGAGCGGATTATGTCTCTCAGTTCATTTCATGGAAGCTGCTACACACCTTCAGAATAATAGCGACCTTTGCTCTAGACTTGCCTTGTTTGGATTTGGATGTTAAATCGGAGAAGGTTTCTTATCTTATAACTGATCCCATGGGCCGACTCGTCTTCTCTGTAGATCTAAAATATAAAAAGATTCGTATAAATCCCAGAGCAGTAGTTTCAAAATGTTTTCTATTAATCAAAGTTGAACTCATAATTTTAAAAGGATTTATTAAATGGCTGAATAAGTAAAATTCTGACAACATTTTCTGAGCCTCCCCAAATGGCTATATCCTTAAGAAAAAAAAAGTGTCAAATCTTAACACTCCATGCTGTTCACAGCAGCTGCCACGCTTCTGCAAAATGCATTGGAACAATTCTGAAAAGCGTTTTGCCTGTTGGGAATAAGACCATGTCTTCTTTTACAATTTAGAAAGCTTTCCATTCACAGGCTGTATTTTCTAGATTACTTGTTTGTTCTTTTCTGAAATTGGGTAATTGATAGTTTTGCGGTGTGTGCTGGGAGAAGAAGAAAAATAATCTTTTGAAAAATGTTTCATTAAGTCAGCTGTGTAGAGGTTAATCAGAAGGATGCAGTGGTGAAACTAAGCTATGACTTAGCTGGATTGAGGGAGACAGAATATTTGCTGAGTGCTTTATCCTTGTAGTTTTTCTGGAGTGTTTCTTAGGCAGCTTCTCTAGTTGTACACAGGTTTTCACATATGCAATTAGTAGTGTTTATAGATTGCCTGTTATTCAATTAACAACCGAGCTGGCCATATCAACTCACTGCAGACCTGCCTTTTCACTGCCAGAGATTGTACCAGGGTTATCAATTTACACAGGCTTGGATGTCTTCCAGCTGTTTAATTATAGTGTCATGCGCTTTGCTTTTTTCTAGTTTCATTAGTTTATAAATGTAATATGGTATCTTATTTTTTCTGATTAACACTTCATTTCACCAGTTAAACATGTGGTAGGGAAGTATTGATTTCTGACACTATTTCCCCTGTGCTCATTTAAATATTTTCACATGCCTCTTACTATTTTTTTTAAGTGGCAAACATGAGAAAAAACACCCAAAAATGTATGCCTGAAATAACCATTGGGAAATAAAACCACACATTTAACTCTTGTTGCTACATCACTTCTTGCAAGCTTTGCTTTCTATTAAAAAATGAAGAAAATCACATCATGAGGCCAGAGCAATAGTACAGGGAGTAAGGCACTTGCCTTGCATGCAGCTGGCCTGGTTCAATTCTCGGTATCCCAACCGGTCCGTCAAGCACTACCATATGTGATTCCTGAGTGCAGAGCCAGATGTAACCCCCAACCAAACAAAAAATCACTGTTTTTGCCAAATTTCTTAGAATGAAGATATTGATAGTAATTTGAAAGAATCACATAAGCACTTAGATTTTCAACCAGCTGTGGAAAATTGTTTGGTGAATTATTTATATTTTGCTCACAGTGATACCTATTATGTGATACTATTAATGAGTTACTTGGTGGGATATAGGAAAAATAATTCTTAAGCATGGTGGTAGAGGACTATTTTTAGAGGACTATTTTATTTTCTCGCTATCCTTCTGAAATATTGCCTGATATTTTAATAAATCTGGAGGTACTCATGATTCTTTTATTTCTTAACATCTGGGAAATTAGTCATTTCCATGAATGGCAATGGGGAGCTGCATAAAAAGGGGTTAGCTCAAGTGGCGGAATGCTAGCCCAACATATGCAAAGTCCAGAGTTAGCCATCAGCACTGCATACTTCCTCACCTTATGCGGCATGGGCCCTGTGCTCTCTCAGCTGCATACTGCTGTACTGAGAATCACCCCAGCACTGCCCCTAGGGAAAAAATTAACTTATTGCCATCTGTATAAGTTAAGCTAATCACTTTGGTAAGTGCTGCTTAATGACAATTTTTCTCAACTTAAAAAGTAGTGTGGTTTCCTGTCATTGTGTTTCATTATGCACATTGATATTATTTCTGCAATCTGTATTAATTAGTGGTGGTATGCACTTGTGTTAAAGCAGTATTTTGACCGCTGATATTCATCACTTAAATATATAATCATCATAAATCTTATATAAACCTTAGCATAGTGATGTAGAATCTCAAATATTTTTGCCTTTGGCTTTGTGATGTCAGCTCTTGTTTAATCATAAAGTTGAGAGAATGTTTAATATTCTACACAATATTTATATGTACCCTTGTATCTGTTGCACACCATTTGGGGGGTACTGAGAAATATTAGAGTTGACTTACTGCAGACTTTCAACATAGTGAGAAAGATAAAACAGCAATAAAATTGTGTTTATTCTCCTGCCAGTGTGAGAAACACAAAAATCAAGATGAATCTTTGAGTTCTGAAGCTTAAAAGACTTGAGTTGTTTTCATATGTTATACTATGGAGTATTAAGGAAGAAGGTGATATTTATTACTTACTCTTGACCACCACCTGATGATAAAAACTGATACTTTTCATTTCTTTGAATTCATGGGGATAGAAGAAGAGGAGGATATTTTTATAAGATACATATAGAACATGCTATGGCAGTAAAACATTTAGGTAAGGGGGAGGCTTGCTATTACAACCAAGCATAATATCATGAACACAGGAGGTGGAGTGGAATTTCACTGAAAGAATGCTTCACTAGAGGTAGGGGCAATAGCCATAACCTGCTTGAGAATTTTCTGAAACAAGCTTGAGATTTATTCATGATCACGATCACGAAATCCCTTTGATTGTCGAATTTCTCGAGTAGTCTCAGTAACCTCTCTTTTCGTCCTATCCGTGAGATTTTAGAAGCCTCTCTTCACTCGGCCTTCCTAACGATGCCGCATTGGAGGCTCTTTCAGGGTCAGGGGAATGAGATCCAGCTTGTTACTGGCTTTGGCATATGGATACACCATGGGAAGCTTGTGAGCCTGTCCCATGCGGGCAGGAAGCTCTCAGTAGCTTGCTAGTTTTTTCCAGAGGGAGAAGTAGGTTATAAGATATTATTAAGATATAAGATATAAGATTATTATTGAGGATACTTTGCTCCTTGTGTAATAGCATCATCCTAGGCATGTACCTATTGTGTGACTATTTTAATTTAAGATTAAATTGAAAGAAAATTAGGAATTTAGTTCCAGCATAAAAGGATAGTAGAGACAAGAGCCAGGAAGATTGCTTCAGGGTTGGAAGCCTTCCTCATGAGCTGGGAGAGAAGGCAGCTGGGATAGAGAAGGAATCACTAACTCAGTGATGGTTGGAGGGGTCGCTCAGGATGGGAGATGTGTGCTGAAAGTAGATAAAGGACCAAACATGATGGCCGCTTAGTTTCTGTATTGCCAACCATAATTCTCAAAAGTAGAGAGAGAGTAAGAAGGAGATTGTTTGCCATAGAGGCAGAAGGTGGGGTGGGGGGGTGGTAATGGTGGGAGGCTTACTGGGAACATTGGGGTGGTGGAAAATGTACGCTGGTGGAGGGATGGGTATTCGATCATTGTACAACTGAAACTCAATCATGAAAGCTTTAATGTATCTCATAATGGTTCAGTTAAAAAAAATTCAGTTCCTCTCTTACATGAGCCATTTCAAATGTTGCTAGTAATTAGTAAACTGGTAAAGATAGAGAGTATTTCTGTCACCACAGAAAAGTCATTGAAACAGTGCTATTGCATAGAATAGAAGGTGTTAGAAATAGTTAATAGTCACTTAATTCATATATTTTATCTTGTAAAAGAAGAGCTCCAGATATAAGAAGACTCAAGGGGCTTTGTTTAACAATTCACTAATGTCTAAGTTATATATTCTCCCTTACCCTTCCTCCACCTCCTGGTAAGGGATTTTAATTTTATTATTGTTTAATGTAGTCTTTAAAAATTCTTTTTAAATATTTTTATAGTAGCAGTGATTTAACTCAATACATTGAGGGTATGAATTCTACCAGGGAATCACATCATAAATGTATTTTTTAAAAAACAAACCCAACATTCATCAGATATAATTCGCAGACTAAAAGAGCTAAATGCTAAGATAAGTAAAATAAAGTTCCAACCATAACATGAATTTTTCTTGGTAGTATTTTTTCTTTTCCTCAGTATTTCATGAGTAAGGATTAAAAATGGTATCAGTATTCATGTTTTACTTAATAGTCGCCTGTGATTGAAAAATACAGATGTTTACTTCAGTCATTTTTTAAAATTAATTTATTCTTTTATCGAATCACCATGTGGAAAGTTACAAAGCTTTCAGGTTTAAGTCTCAGTCATACAATGCTCAAACACCCTCCCTTCACCAGTGCACATATTCCACCACCAAGAATCACAGTATACCTCCCCCCCTCCCTCCACCTCCCCAGTCCCCTACCCCACCTGTGTAACTGATAAATTTCACTTTACTTTGATTACATTCACTATTTCAACAAAAAAACTCACTGTTATTGTTTGGATTTTCTCCCACCTAAAGTCAGTCATTTTTTAAAAAAAATGTTTCTGTGTTATACCAGTAAGGCCAAAGCCGCAAAGATGATCGCATATACTTCAGTTACTTTAAAAAGTACTTGTCCACCAAGTAGTCTTATTGATTTATTTATTTTTGGTTTTGGGCCACACTCAGCAATGCTTGGGGTTTACTCCTGGCTCTGCACGCAGGGATCACTCTTGGTCGGCTTGGGGAACCATATGGGTGCCAGGGATTGAACCTGACAGAATAGCATCCTGTCTGCTGTGCTATCTCTCTGGCCCTCCCATCAAATTATTTTAAACTCCATCAGAAGACTTTAATCAAGTATTTTAAACAAATCCCTGGCCAGCAACCTAAGGAATTTTACTGACACACTCTTCAGATTTTGTGTTGACCACAATGACGTTCTAAGTGGTTGCCTAAGTTTTATTTTTGACTCAGAGGGCAATTTGAACTCTAATGGAAAATAGTGGTAATTTCCTAGTTAGACTTTTTATATAGATATTAAAACATTGCATTATTTATACTGCGGTTATACAAGACTTTCCTGGAATAGGTGAAGCAAGAATTAACCTCCTATTTGATGGAAACATTCAGGGTTAATTCCTGTTTATGAGAATGTTGGCATCAGTGGGACATTCCATCTAGGAATGAAAGTCTTGTATTGAGATTCCTTTTTGTTTTCTAGTTAATAACATTGAAAACCATAGACATTCTTTTGTTTCAGTTACAGTTTATGGATATGCTTTGATTCAAGGTTCTTAAAGAGGTAGATGGTACATTTTTCATCTTATAGTTGTGTTAAGGACCTATGTTTAAATCTGCCAAATTTATGTTGAACTTATCTTTACCAGAAATTTATTACTTTTTGTTTGAGATACAAGGCCATCTGTTGTTCATCATAAATTATTTTGGTGTATTTTCCCCTCTATTAGTTTAGGTGGTTAATTGTTTTTTGTTTGTTTGGTTGTTTGTTTTAAATTGTGATGTGTAGGGTTCTGTTTTGCATTGTTTTTCCCTTTAATTTCAATGAGTGTTTATAACTCTTCACGCAGTTTGATAGATGTATACCAAAATTACTGTGCATGAATTTTTAGAATATTCACCATATGAGGATTTATAGCTAAGGAATAAATTAGGTCTGGAATTCATATTGTCTTCTGCTCACAAAACTACTCTCTGAATGAACTATTTTACTAAGACCTCAGCAGAGTATGGGGGGTAACAGAAGTACTGATAGTCTATACTGTGTGTTTTCTTAACTTTGTCATACTTTGACACTTATTATTTTCCCTTTTGTCTCAAGTGTTTTAAATTAGAGTTAAATTTATCACCATAACCCTTTAGAGAATCCAGTTATGTGGCATTAGCTGCTTTCATACTTTTGTTTAACCCACTATCACTATCCATCGCTCAAACGTCTTTATCTTCCCCAGCTGAAACTCAGTACCCACTGAACAGAATCTCCTCCTTCCCCCTCTTCTACTTCCTGGTAACCAACTTTTAAATTTTCTGTTTATTATTTTGATAACAGTACTTTACACAAGTAGAATAATCTGATTTGACCTTTTTTTGACTGATTATTTCAATAGTGTAATGTCTTCTAGATTCATCTTCATTAATGCCTGTGTTAGGATTTTCTTTTTAAGGCTGAGTAATGTTCCAGTGAATGTTTAAGTTGCATTTGGTTTATTTATTCACTAGCCATTGGACACCTGGGTTACTTAAGTTCTTTATTATAAATAATACTGCTATGAAAGACATGAACAAGTTTTTCTTCTTTAAATATGGTTTCTAGATGATGTACTAATCTGGTTAATTTTTTGAGAAACTCCCATTAAGTTATTCACAGTGACTGCGTTATTTTATCTTCAATGTGTAAACAATGTGCAAAGGTTTGATTGCTTCAAATTTCTTTAAATACTTGTTTTCATATAGTTGTCCATTTTCTCTTTGCTTAATTTTTTATAATATTCATCCTAATGGATACAAAATTGTATTTCATTGTAGTTTTTATTTTCAGTTCTCTTTTTAGTGATACTGGGCTTTTTTGGTCAGGGGTGGGGGCAGGGCATAGTTGATCACATCTAGCAGTGCTCAGGGGTTACTCCTGGCTTTTCACTCAGGAATTACTGCTGGCAGTGTTCAGGGGACCATGTGGGATGAGGATATTGAATCTGGGTCAGCCGCATGTAAGGCAAATGCCTTACCCACTGTACTATCTCTCTAACCCCAAGGGATTGTTTCTTGTGTGCTTATTGGTTAGTTTGTGTGTCTTTGGAGAAATATCTTTTCATATTCTTTATCTACTTTTTTAAGTAGGTTTGTTTATTTTACTATTGGATTTAGGGATTTATTGTATATTTTGAATATAAATTTCTTATTATATATGTGACTTGGAAATATTTTTTCCCATAGCATAGGTTACCTTTCATTCTGAAATCATGTCCTTTCCAAAAGATTGTGGTGTGTATGCAATAAACCATTGCTTAATACAATATAAATGATGGTTCTTCCTTATGTTTTCTTGCAATTTTTTTGCAGTTTTGCTTTTAGATATATATTTTTGATCCAGTTTGGGTCTTTTTTTTTTTTAACCTTTGTTTTGGGCTTTGGACCATGCCAGCTGTTGTGCTAAGTGTGAAGGTAGAAAGCTATACCAAAATGTCCAAAATGGTGGTCAGTTGCTGTGATGATCAGGTCAGAATCCAGCCTGACACTCCTGCATGCAAAGCGTGCTCTCCAGCCTGCAGAGATATTTCCCTGGCCCTAATATGTATATATATCTGTGTGTGGGGGGGGGCGCTTAAGGTAAGGATTCACTTTAATTCTTTTACATGTGAATTTCCAACTTCTCATTGCCTTAATTAATATATATTCACTCTTCCACCAATATGGGTATTAGAGGAGAATTAGATGGAGAAGGAGTTTGTATATAGTAGTTGAAGCAGAATTGCTCTTCTCTATTTTTCTAAGGTTGAAATAGCTATTTTACAAAAGTACATCTGAACCAAGTAATCATTGACCTTCCACTATTAGATTGGGGCAAATGGTCGCCTCCTTGGTCTGGAAAATGCAGAGGAAAAGAATTAACCCATTCTTAGAGCTGATGTGGATAAGGAAGAGTTGAGTTTGAAAGCTTTTCACATAGGTCTTGTCTTATCTCTGATATTAGACCAAAGTATAACTTCTCAGCCTTTTTGAGGTTATTGTTAAGTACTCCAGATTGTTCCAGCCAAGGGCTGCTGACATTTGTTTGATTGGTTTCTGTTTTGGAAATCAATTGGTTCCAGTGTCAGTGATTTTCAAGTTCTTATTCTTTGTTTTTCATTTGGAGGTTATCTTTGTAATAATGAATACTTTTAGGTTTTATTTTTTTTCCTTGTACTTATTCTTTTAGTATTTACATTTTCAGATTTTTTTTTCTCCCTTTAATGCATATATTTATGTACTTCTACCACATTCTTACTGGCCTCATAAGTATTTCATTGTTTTTTCTTGAAATGTCATTGAGTAAAAATCTTAACCCCTTTTATGATTTTTTCCAGTAAGAAGAGGGGATGTGTTGGCAGCATGGAGTGGTATTCGTCCCCTTGTCACAGACCCCAAGTCTGCAGATACTCAGTCTATCTCCCGGAATCATATTGTGGATATTAGTGAGAGTGGCCTCATCACTATAGCAGGTGGGGACTATTTAGCCTTGCTGTTTGGATGTGCTGCAGATGGGGGTTAAAATTTTGCACTGGAAACAGTGCTAATGAACATGAAGATTTCTATAGTTCATAGTCTTATACATTACTTTGCCATATTTGTTATAAAAGGGAACTTTGTTATAAATGAGTTGATAACATGTTCAGATGTAAAAAGATTGCATCGTTAGTAAATCATCAACTTATTTGCAGGTGGAAAGTGGACGACATATCGGTCGATGGCAGAAGATACAATCAATGCTGCTATCAAGGCTCACAATTTGAAAGCAGGACCAAGTAGAACAGTTGGACTTTTCCTTCAAGGGGGTAAAGATTGGAGTCCAACACTCTTTATTAGGCTTGTGCAGGATTATGGACTTGAAAGTGAGGTGAGTATGCATTGCCACATCATTTTACTTTTTTACTAAATCTCAGTAATGCCCATCACACAATTGGTAACCATGTGACCTCCCATATTTAGAGACTTCTTTTGCTGTGTTTGTTACTTTCTGTGTATTATCAAAGTCAATTATTAAACAAAAATGATCATACGCTGATTATCAAGTTGCTAAAAAGCAATATGCACCTTAATTTCTATTTTAAACTTATTGTTTTATTTGTTTCCAGTAGACAGGGAATTCCAAATTCCTTCTACCTCAGGTATAAAGAAAGTTGTTCTTCAGAAGTGATAGCAAGAGCAGCATGAAACTGAAGGTTCATCAGTCATTGATGCAGTGATACAGTAGACTTAGTGCTGGCCTAAGCATTCAGAACTCATTCAGAACTCAAGTGATTTCCTTCCAGAAAGTAAAAAATCTAATTCTTACAAGGATTAGTTACAGGGTATAAAACAAAAATCAATAAGATAAGCCCATTTCTTTACATTTCTTTCTTTTCTTTCTTTCTCTCTCTCTCTCTCTCTCTCTCTCTCTTTTTTTTTTTTTGGTGTGGGAAGGTGGGGTGCAGACACTGTACCTATAAGTTGTTGATATTCCTAACTAATGCAGTTTTATTTTCTTAGGTGGCACAGCATCTTGCCACCACTTATGGTGACAGGGCTTTTGAGGTGGCAAAAATGGCAAGTGTGACTGGGAAAAGGTGGCCAGTTGTTGGAGTGCGTCTTGTGTCAGAATTTCCCTACATTGAAGCTGAGGTATGTGAATGGCCTTTCACATATTTGGAAATATCCTATTTGCCATGGAATACTTGTTCATTTTCCATCTTCTTTAAAAATTACGGGAGGCTGGGATGAGTGTATAGCAGGTATGACATCTGCCTTGCATGGGGCCAATCCAGGTTCAATCCCAGCACCCCATACAGTTCCCTAAATTGGCCAGGAGTGATCCCTGAGTGTGGAGCCAGGAGTAAGCCCTGACAACTTTGGGTATGGAAAAACCCATACCCAAAAACCCATAAAACAAAAACTAAACTCAAATTAAAAATTACAGACCACTGGAACCAAAGAAATAGTACAGTGAACAGGGCGCTTGACCCGCACGCAAATAACATGGGTCTGATCCCCAGCACCTCATTTGTTCTTCCAAGCCTCTCTAACAATGATCCCTGAGTGCAGAGTCAGGAGTTAGTTATGAGCACTGCTGGCTTTGGCCTAAAACCAAACAAACAAAAAACCAAAAGAAAATTACAGATAACTAAGTTTTAGTGTACATCTGTTATTTGAAACCCAGATTTTATCACCATAGATTATTCATTTACAAAATAGCAATATTACATCTGATGTGATATTGATTATGATAATGATGATAAAAAAATATGTGATTCTTTTTTTCTCCAGAGTTGTCCTAAATCTTGTTAATTTACTTCTGTTTCCCTCTTTACTGAACTTGCAGTTATTCAAATGTATACCACTTATGTACTGCATGATGACATAATTTTATTTGGGGTTTCTTTTGGAGGGGCCACACCTGATGATGCTCAGGGGGCTATACCCAGAGTGTTGCTCAGAGGTTACTCTTGGATGTGTACAAGAGACCATGAGGTGCTGGGAATCAAACCTAGGACTCTCGAATGCAAAGAATGCTCCCTTGACCACCAAGTAACTTGGTTGATTGCACACTTGTCAGAGATTTAAACAAGGTTTCTTACTTCCTGCATATGAAATCAGAGCTCGTTGTCAGTAAGTCACTGTACCTCAAAACATGAGTGTTGTCATTGCCAGTCACTTGGGCTCTACCTGCAACCTTCTATCACATGGTTACTCTGAGGCAGAAAACTTTGGTTATTCTTAACTTATTCTTTACTTAACTATGTAAATGAATACCCAGAGATTATTGTATCTGGTAATCACTTTGTATCTTGTGCCAAGTTCTATTCAGGAAGAAGGCACTAACTCAAGTTCAGTTTATCCCCCTTTTTTTTTTTTTTTTTCTTTTTGGGTCACACCCGGCGATGCACAGGGGTCACTCCTGGCTCATGCACTCAGGAATCACCCCTGGCGGCGCTCAGGGGACCATATGGGATGCTGGGATTCGAACCCAGGTCGGCCACGTGCAAGGCAAACGCCCTACCCGCTGTGCTATCGCTCCAGCCCCTATCCCCTTTCCTAAACCTCCTTTGCAGACACGTGGGGAACTTCCATCGATGTCACCATTCATCTTATATCTATCACAGAACCCGACGGTGTAAAGAAATGTGTCACTTTTCCTAAGCATAAATTTTTTTTTTGTACATGAAACTTTATTTTCTCTTTTTTAAAAAGGTCTATATTATCAATTTTTATTTTAATTCACACACAGGTAAAATATGGGATTAAGGAGTATGCCTGCACTGCAGTGGATATAATTTCACGTCGTACTCGCTTGGCCTTTCTGAACGTCCAGGCTGCGGAGGAAGCCCTACCCCGGATTGTTGAGCTGATGGGCAGAGAGCTGAATTGGGATGAGTCTAAGAAACAGGTATAATATAGAAGTCCGTGTGATCAGGGCCTCTATTATAAACATGTACAATATCATGATTGGTTAGTAGTTTTTGATGGTGAGTTTAGTATTTCTTTCTAGTTTGTGTGTGTGTGCTATATTGTTAAGGTCTTTAGGAAACTGTGAAGGTATTCTTTTTTTTTTTATTGAATCACCATGAGAAAAGTTATAAAGCTTACAGGTTTAAGTCTCAGTTGTACAATGATCAAACACCCATCCCTTCACCAGTGCACATGTTCCATCACCAAGAACCCCAGTATACCTCGCATTCCCCCCACCTCGTCTGTGTGGCTGATGATTTTCACTTTAATCTCTCTTTACTTTGATTACATTCAATATTTCAACAGAAAACCCACTATTATTATTTGGAATTTCCCCCCAACAATCAGACCCGCCGAAAAGGCATCATTTGATAATTTGTTTTCCATTGCTGAGAATAAAGAGCATATGAGGTTGTGCAGCCTTGACAGTGCCCATGTGGTTTTGGATTTCTGGTATTTTAGTAATTAAGTCCAGAGAAATTTCTGCCAGAAGTCACTTCACTGCAAGCTCATACCTCTGTCTAGTGGGCTCTAAAAGATGGTGGTTACCACACTGCCACTGCTGCAGAAAGGAAAGGCTGAGAGAGAAAAATCTTTCCCCTCCTGGGGCAGCATGGGAATGTAGCTTAGTTCACAGTCTAGAGGTATTTCTGCAAAAAGTCACTGGGTTCCGTAATTAGTTAATGGGCCTTGGGGCTCATGGTTGTTCAGGAGTGGAAGAGCCGTTCATGTGGGGCCACTCAAAGTCTCGTCTGGGCGCAAAGTAGCACAAAGGTATTCTTGTACCAAAATGTCGTTGTTTCTTGAAATTCTTTTAAAAAAAGATAGCTCTCAAATTTATGACCTGATTCTTGATAAAGTAAGGCAGTTGTGAAGTGTGTTAGAATTTTTTCTGGTTTTCACTGAAAATAGTCTTAGAATTCATCCTAGAGTGGAATTCCCATACCTGTAAATTTGCCTTTTTTTTTTTTAAAGAAATAGTGGTTTTGTTGCCTAGCCATCAAATGCTCTTTGATTCATTATATTTGATATTTTATATTTAAATAAAAATGAAAAATAATAAAACCAGTTATGCTTAGATATCCACAGAGGCAGGCCTGGCTTTTAATAAGCAGAAGAGCATTGTGGTTTCTAATTAAACTGAAGCACTGTGATACAGAGAGACATTTAAAAATATTTATTAAAAATGTAAACTTCTTTCCCCACCCTTCATGCTGTGTCCTCACCTCACAGTGGAGAGTGTAGGAGAAAGATAGAAGGACAGAGGAGTGGAGGGAAAGGGGAAAAAGAAAGCTCTCTGAGCCTTCTTATTAGGGTACTGGCCCCATATAACCTCTGAAGACTCATCTGAATCTACTTAGCTCCCCTGAGCACCATATCCACATAACATCACATTGAAAGTTAGATCTTCAACATGAGAATTTTTGAGGACACACCAAGTCTATAGCACTTTCTCAGGTCTTCTCCTACTTCCCCCGGATTTCTACCCGACTTCCTCATCTCATAATTAGATATTTTGCCTTTTGTTGGCTCAGATCTTTGTATCAGGTTTGATCAAAATCTATCAGCAACTCTCAAGTCATAGGCCAATTTTGATGCTTTTTATTTATTTATTTATTTATTGAATCACCATGTGAAAAGTTACAGAGCTTTCAGGCTTAAGTCTCAGTTATACAATGCTCAACAACCATCCCTTCACCAGTGCACATATTCCACCACCAGGAGTCCCAGTATACCTCCCCCCTCCCACTCTCACCCCCCAGCCTGTGTAGCTGATAAATTTCACTTTACTTTGATTACATTCAATATTTCAACAAAAAACTCACTATTATTGTTTGGAGTTTCCCCCTCAAAGTCAGGCCTGTTGAAAAGGAACCATTTGATAATGTTTTCCATTGCTGACAATTAAGAGATATGAGGTTTTGGATTTCTGTATTTTAGTAACTAAGTCCAGGGAATTTCTGCCAGAAATTGCATCACTGCAAGCTTTTACTTCCCTTTTGTGGTGCTCATAAAATGGAAAAGCCAAGAGAGAAAAACCCTTCCCCTCCTGGTGCATCATGGGGGCAGTGGCTCAGTTCACAATCTAGAGACATTTCTGCAAGAAGCTGCTGTTACCCAAAGTAGTTTAGCTGGCCTCTGGGATCATGCTCGTGCAGCCTCGGAAAAGCTCGATGCTTTCTTAACACAGTCACCTTCAATCACCTTAATTCAGACTACCAACATTCTTACAGGGATAATTTTTCTTTCTGCAAGCCAGTATATCATTTTGGAACTAAGACAAAGGACTGAAATAGAGTTAGAAGTTTTAGTTGATATTTAAGCAAGTTGATGGAATGAGATCTCTATAGAGATGGTGTGATTAGATCATGACTCAAAGTCTGAGTCCTGGAACACTCTAGAAGTTAGCAATGAAGGAGATCAGAATCCAAGTAGAAAACAAACAATAGCTACTTGGGTTGGAGGAGGTATGAGAAGAATCAAGACCTGTAAGACAGTAGATGGGAAGGAACGTATTTCAAAAAATAATATACTATATCAAATACTGCTAAAGGATTTAGTAAGATAAGAAATGGTAACCTTTTCTTTATTTTTTTTTACTTAAAGAACCTTTTTTTTTTTTCTGCTTTTTGGCTCACACCCAGCGATGCTCAGTCTTTACTCCTGGCTCTGTGCTCAGGAATTACTCCTGGTGGTGCTTGGGGAACCATATGGGATGCTGGGGATTGAACCTGGGTTAGCCTCATGCAAGGCAAACGCCCAACCTGCTGTACTACCGCCTGGCCCAAGAACCTTTTTTTTTTTTTTTTTTGTTATCAGAAGTTAAGCCAATGTCATTACTTCAGTTATCTGACTACTATCTTTCTGATCCCTGAGTTCTTCCCACTTATTTACTATCCTACATTCCACAGGCCAAATTGCTTTTCCTTAATTAAGGCCTGATGCCTTGAGATTTCTTCCTAGGATATTCTCATGGCTTATACTTTACTTCCCATGGGTCTCTACTCCTGGGTGGTCTTCCTTAACTCTCTTGAATTAAGTAGCACCCCACTTCCCACCTCATCCCATCCCCTGTACATATATCCAAGTTACTTTTACTCCATTCTCTGTTTTGTCTTTAACATCTATCCAGTAATTATACCATGTGTATATTTTGTTTTTTTGTCTACCTCCAGAAAATTTTACTCTCTGAGAATGGGACATGGTCTGTTTTGTTGTTGGTGGTAGTTTTTTCTTGCTATTTTCTCGTACCCTCAGTGCCAGACATATAATAGCCAAAAATAAATGTTGCTTGATTTGGGTAAATGAATATTATGAAGCATATGTATAATTTCCTAGAAATATAAGGGAGGATTTGGCATTGGTTCTCTCCTTAAAGTATAGATTCCAGACGATAGTAGCTTATTAGAGTTACTATCTTGTGAAACACAGGCTCAGGATGCTTTAATGCCATCAGAACCTACTGCATGCAAATTCAAATTTATTTACATCTCTCCTAGTTATTGTAATGCCATCCATGTAGTATCCTTATGGAGGAACTTCCTTTTTGAAATAGCTAACCCTGACCATAACTCCAGCAGGAATAACCTTTACCCCCATTTTATAGTTTGAAGGAAGAGGTTCAAGGAATGTGTCTAGTCAGTACTCCTTCAACAAGTTAATCGTTTAACTGGGGCTGAAGCCATGTGTCTGATCTTCGAGTATGCGCTTCCCTCTTGCTGCCCTCTGATTGGGCAGAATGACTTTATAGCTCTTCCAGTATTGAGTTTTGGTTTCACTAAAGCTGCTATATACAGAAGAAACACCAGAATAAACCTACTCCTGTGCTACTGCCAATCATTTTTACCATGTAGAAGGATTGGGCATAATGTGTTCCTGTAAAAGTTTTGGTTGGAATGATTTAAATATTCAGGAAGATATATTGTGCCAGGAATCAGACTGTAGGAGGTAGGAAGAAGGAAGAAATTTCTGTAAACTGCTTGTGTTCAGCTCCCCACGAGGAATCTAGATTTAACTTCAGTTCAAATTGTCTAGAAGATTTATGAACTCAGAAATATTCTCCTATTACCCTCAACACAGTAGCAGAAATAAAAGAGTTTAAGTTATTTCTCAGTATTAGAGACATAGGAGTATTAATGAGGGCTGTGGACAGTCTAGAGAGAACAAAGGAGAAGGGAAAAAAACGTAAAGGTTAGAAAGCTGGACTTGTGAGAAAAGGTTAAAAGCACTGGGATTATTTAACCTGCAAAAGTGAAAGAGGAACAAGGTGATAAATAACTCTCTGTAGATGAATTGTAGTTGTTTTACCAGTCAATACTTAATGAGTGACTTGTATACTGAGCACTGTTCCAAATATTTTAGGGGAATAGTAAAGAGCTCATTGTTTCAGAGTATTTACAACACATATATACTTTAGGAATGTCTGTGTATTTTCCAAAATTTAGGTAGAGATTTAGAGGAATTCTTGGCTCAAGTCCAAATACAACCAACCTGGTCAAACTGACTTGGGAAGTAAGGCCTTTTCTAAAGGACTTGAAGGTTGATAGAGGAGTTGGTGGAGATGTTTAGAGAATACCCACTACTGAGTTATTGTCTATAGGGTATAAGTTAATATAAGGGAAAATATAACTTTCCTTTTATTGCATGGTCAAAAGGGATTGTGAAGTTCTGAGTTAAATAAAATAAACTGGGTTTTTTTTTTTTTTGCTTTTTGGGTCATACCTGGTGATGCACAGGGGTCATTCTTGGCTCTCCTGGCTCTGCACTCAGGAATTAGCCCTGCTGGTGCTCAGGGGACCATATGGGATGCTGGGAATCGAACCCAGGTCGGCCACGTGCAAAGCAAACACCCTACCCGCTCTGCTCTCGCTCCAGCCCCAATAAACTGTTTCTTTAGTGAAGATTTGGTGCCTTTAGCTTGACTGTTATCTAAACAGTAATTTAAAGAATGAAATGAAGATTTATCTATCAAAAAAAGTTTTAAAAAAGTGGAAATTACTTTGTACATCGTCAATTTCTATAAGGGAAACGATTTGCAAAGAAATCCAGCTCCCATTTTTTCAGAAGGGCTGCTAAGTAGAGAGACTCAAATGCATAGGATGTATTTTGGGGAAGAGCTACATTGTATTTAGTAAAGTCCATTTTATAAGCTTTAAATAAAACATGCATTTAATTGAAAGACTTTAAACAGAAGATCACTTAAGTAGATTGTGACAGTCTAACAACACAGAATTTCTTTTTAAATGAATTTCAATGAGGAGGAAAATGGGAAGCAAGCAAAGGGAGTGGTGGGAGAAAACAAGCGTATACTACAGATTTATAGCCGATGGAAATTGCTGACTCTAACACCCCCCCCCCCCAAATTTTTCTTTAGAAAGATTGAAGATAAAGATTAAACTTTTATCATTATTTAAGGTGACTGGCACAGTATTATTTAGTCCTAGAGAAAAAGGAGAAATAGTTAACTCAGTGTAATTCCAACTTGTATATCTCCCTTCTTTAGTTTCTTCTTCCTTCTCCTTTCTTCTGCCCCTTTTGTTCCTCTTACAACAAAAATTATTTTTAATGTGAAAGAACAAAATTAATATTGGTAGGAAAAAATAGATAAACAAGTAGGATGCTACTTTAAATAAGCTTGTACATCATAAGAAAAATTAGGCTTCATGAAGTAATTTACAGGTGGAATTATTTAACTGTGGCTGAGCATTAAAATATTGTGACAGATATAAAGGGAATCAGAGGACGAAGGCGGGGAAAGTAGTTCTAGAAATGGAGAGGAGAGAATTCTAGAAAGGGAGAGGAGAGAAATATCTTTTGTGATCTATAAGTATGCAGTTTAGCTTTGTTATTGGACATTTTCTTGGATTCTGGCACCTTGAATTGCCTTATCAGCACTGACTGTGGAATTGGTTAGAAAAATTACTTTCAACATTTTACGTTCTTTTTTTAAAAAAAAAACGTCTATTTTTACAATGTAAACCATTTTTATTGAGATACCTGGATTTATAATGCCACACTTTTCATCTATATCACATCCTACACCAGATCCATCATCAGAGAGCCTTCCTCCCTCCACAGTGTCCTAAAATCACCCCTCCCAGCACCCCCCACCCACCCTCATGTAAGATCAGTTTGATAGTCTTCAGTTTCAATGTGTTTGGGTACTTGTTCTTCTCTTACTGTTGCTCTTTCCCCTCCACATATGGGAAATCTCTCTCTCTCTTTCCTTCCCTCTCTCCTTCCCTCCCTCTCTCACTCCTTTTCTCTATCCCTCCCTCCCTTCCTCTCCCTCTGTTCCTCATTCCTCTTTCTCTCTCACTCCCTCTCTCTCTCCCTCCCTCCCTCTCTCCCTTTCTCTTTTCCTCTCTCTCCCTTTTTCTGTCTCTCTGTCTCTTCTCTTTCTCTCTCTCAGATGTGGTAAATCTGTACAAAGATAGATGAATAAAGCTAATCTGAAATTCTATAAAATTTTAAATCAAACCTTGTTTTTTCCCCTAAAAATTAAAACCTTTTTTTTTTAAATCTATCAGAGGACAAACATAAGCACCGTGAGTAAGTGCCATACTCAGTGCCATATGTTTGGAAGTTTCTCCTATCTTTTAAAGAAGCTCCTTTAAAGCTTCTTCCCAAACTGGTTTCAAGGCTGTGAAGTCCCAAAATTGTTGCCTGTCCATGAAACTCTGTATTGTTTCCTCAATAATACAGATTTCCTGAATGATAATCTACCTGGGTATTCTTGGTGTGACATTTTCAGTTCAGAGTTTTTGTAATATATTCCTCCATTCTCTTCTTGCTTGTAATCTCATTTGATAGACATCGCATGGGCTTTCCTTTGTATGTGAGTCCTTTTTATGATCTCGTTGCTTTCATTATTCTTTCTCTGTCTTTAGTTTTTGTCATTCTGAGCACAATGTGTCTTGGAGTTTTCCTACTTGAGTTTATTTTTGCCGGGACCCTTCAGGCTTCCTTGTATTTGTTTGCCTATATTTAACTCTGGGAATTTCTTTCTTTCTTTCTTTCTTTCTTTCTTTCTTTCTTTCTTTCTTTCTTTCTTTCTTTCTTTCTTTCTTTCTTTCTTTCTTTCTTTCTTTCTTTCTTTCTTCCTTCCTTCCTTCCTTCCTTCCTTCCTTCCTTCCTTCCTTCCTTCCTTCCTTCCTTTCTTTCTTTCTTTCTTTCTTTCTTTCTTTCTTTCTTTCTTTCTTTCTTTATTTCTTTCTTTCTTTCTTTCTTTCCTCTGGGAAGTTCTTAACTATGATTTCTTCAGAAGTTCTTTACTATG
Organism: Sorex araneus; assembly: GCF_027595985.1. Lineage (NCBI taxonomy): Eukaryota > Metazoa > Chordata > Mammalia > Eulipotyphla > Soricidae > Sorex > Sorex araneus. The sequence continues at coordinate 190,386,189 of NC_073313.1, forward strand.
AGTTTTTCATAAAATTCACTTTCCTGGTCCTCAGGGATTCCCACGATTCTTATATTGTTCCTCTTGAGCTCATCCCTTAGTTCTCTGGTGTGTTCATTTCTTTTCAGACATATTTCCATCTTTTGTTGTTTTCTAGAGGTTTCTTCCATGTCCTTTTGGAGCTGCTACATCTTCTCTTCAGCTGCTGTTACTCCGCTGCTTAGAGTTTCTAATTAGGTTTAATATCTCTTACAATACTCTTCATTCCTGCTATTTCTGTTTATAGTTTTATCATTTCAACTCTCATTCTTTATTTTTTAATGTAGGAGCACTGCTATTTATTCAGCCATTGATTAAGCTAATTGAATTGGGGATGAACTCCACATTACTTAAAATTTTTTTTTTTATATGTTAGTTCACAATGTTTGATTACATTCAATACTCAAACACCAATCCCACCACCATTACATTTTACTTCCACCAGATTTGGAATGTTTCCATTGCAAGCCCCAATCTCTGTCCCAAAACACAACTGAAATAGTATATTTCATATTGTCTGTTATGAAGAACTGCTGAACAAGCTTACAAAAAAGTGTTCATATAGGAAACAGTGTGAAGATTATTCTATTTTGGCGTGAGCCATTAAGACATCCTATAGGCTATCACTAACATGTTGTTAAAGTTTGGGTGATGTGAGCTTTGGTATATATCTGAAAATATGTATGTATATATACACATATATATTTCCCTTTATGATTTGTTGCCTACCATCTAAACCCTATTAGATGTGGTGTGGTAATTATGAAGAATGGGTAGGGAGTGTTTTATGATGTGTCACATGGTTGCAAAAGCAGCCACATGGTCCAGAAAATGTTTACTCATATGTGAGGCTCAGCGAGAGCGCATGGGGAGCGGCCTTGAGTGTGGCGGCAGTTGGGTTGTGGAGGTTTTTGGCTGCCGGGGTTTAGTCTTTTGTGGCGGGGAGGGCTCTCCCCTGCCCCTCTCTGGGGCACCCCGTGTGAAACAGCCTGGTGTGGAGTCTGGTGACCTGGTTATGGGGGCTTCGTGTTATGCTCCCTTTCAGGAGAAGCAGCCATGGGGTTCTGGACGGTGGCCGATGACAAGATTATCTGGTGCCAGCAGGAGGTGGCTTATGGGTGTGACCTCTGGGTCACCAGAGTCTGGAGAAAGTGGGCAGAGGATCTTTGGTCCTGTTCCCATTGAGCCCAGAGTCCAAGGTCACAAAGTTCGCATTACCTGGGTTCCGTAGGACTTCACTCATGCGTGAAGCTCAGCCTGAGCTTGTGGGGAGCGGCCTTGCGCATGGCAGCAGTTGAATTGTAGAGATTTTGGGCTGCCGGAGCTGGGTCACTTTGGGTGGGGAGGGCTCTCATCCATCCTTCTCTGGAGTGCCCCATGTGAAACATCCTGTCATGGAGTCCAGTGGCATGGCTATGGGGGCCTCATGTTATGCTCCCATCAGGAGAAACAGCCTTGTGATCTGGACAGTGACCAATCTCCACATTACTTTTTTTTTTAATTCTATTCTGAAAGTTAATTTTATTTTATTATTTTGTTATTATTTTCCTCCCTTTTTTTGATTCATCGTGAGATAGTTACAAAGATTTCATGTTTGAGCTTCAGTCATACAATCATCAAACACCCATCCCATCACCAGTGCACATTTTCCACCACCAGAATCCCTAGTATTGCCGCCCCCCCCCCCACCCCCGTTCCAACCCTTCCGCTGCCTGTGTTAAGCTTATATAGCTGAGCCGAAGGTGGCTTGTGGGTGTGGCTCCAACAGACCTAACTTTTGGCCCTTTAATTTCTTGATAAACTTGGTCACAAGTTGTTGGGGTTCGGCCAAAGGCACAGTGACAATTTTGGGGTATCAGGAAGCCTGAAAGCACCATCAGGCTGCTGATACACTCGCCCCACAGGTACAGGTTGACCTGATGGCAGCACCATACCCCCTCATTCTTTCTTGTACTTTGTTGACTACCTGTGCCATCATTTCTTTGAGCTCATTAAACATCCTCACCATGGTCTCACTAAATTATTTTATAAGTAGTTACAGAGCTGTTCATTGTGCCTTCTGTGTTATTGTTTTTGTACATTAAATTTGGTGGACTTCTCCGAATCTTTCCCATTGGTTTTCTAGTGTTCCTGCTGTAATAAAGGTGAATCTTTGTAGTTAGACCCCTTTGAGTGTCTGAGGAATAGATTAGGCTAGCAATCACTCTTTTTTTTTTTTCTCAGCCCACTCTTACCCAGTGACAGGAAGTACAGCTGAGCACAGTGAAATTTACTGAGATCTGTCTTTGTTGTTCAGGAACTGTGGCATAGTCTCACTTATATGGGGAACATGAGTGTGGAGGTTTCCAGTCTCATCTAGCTGGAAGGGAGGGCATCTGCCTCTCATTTTGGGTAGGACCCGTGATGTCAGCCAGAGATGAGTCTCACCAGGTAATGTGGAACAGCAAGCAGTTCAGGAGCTGTGGGGTAGGATATTTCTTTTTTTTTCTTTGCTTTTTGGGTCACACCTAGCGATGCTCAGGGGTTACTCCTGGCTCTGCACTCAGGAATTACTCCCAGCGGTGCTTAGGGGACCATATGGGATGCCGGGGATCGAACCTGGGTCGGCCGCGTGCAAGGCAAACACCCTACCCGCTGTGCTATCGCTCCAGCCCCCACTATTTCATTTTGTTATCAAAAAGGGGAACAAGATTGTTAGATGAGAGTAATATCTCACATAAAATGTACTTTGATTACATAAAGCATTTTTATGAAGCTCCATGTTCTGTTTTTATAAATTGATGTATTTTTAACCAAATGGTTGCTGTTGGCTTCAGACAAGCTATCTGGTGGCTGGTCGTGCAGAATCTGCCCTTGGTCTTCACCCAGTATACTTTAGTTGAAGCACTTACATTACCATGTTGATGGCATGCATCTTTGGGGCACTGATAATAAGAAACTGGAAGGGAGTGAATATTTCATGACAAATTGAAGCAACGGGAAAAATTTCATTAGGTATAATTTAATAGAGATAAATGGAAAACCTTACATTAAGTAGAAAAACAACTCGATCTATTCACTGTAGATTTGACAAGGCTTAACAGTAGTATATGCAGAAAAGAAATATGGCTTTTGTTAACTGTAAATGCATAGTGGTTAACGGAGGATCATGGCTGCCCCCAAATGCAATTGCAGTCTTAAACCGCATTAATAGTAGACATAGCTCTAGATTGATGAAGCTGGTAGTTACTCCCTTCTAGGTACTTGCAGACTCTCAGTTAAAATATTTGTTGTGGGGTTCTGTTTTTTTTTTTTTTTTCCTGGTGAGTAGTGGTCTGGAAGAACTTATCAGATAGGGGTTTGAAATCTTGTTTTAGGCAAAAGAGTTGTTCTAGACTGAAAGGAACTCTAAAAAGGGAAGCATGTGATAATGTCCTTTACATTGTTATACTGTAATACTGAAAAGACAAAACACACACACATACACACACACACACACACACACACACACACAAAACACCAAAGCCAAAAAACACCCCAGAACTACTAGGTTGTAAGAAAACTTCATTCTAGGCAAGTTTTTCTAACAAATTGGAGGACTGGCAGAGATGGATTTAATCTCAACAACAACAAAATATTTTCAGCACTGACTTATTCGTGAAGGAGTTTCTTTTGGTACAAAGTTACCTTCCTATTATTTGAGTTCTTTAGATGGAGACTGTGTATTTTTATTTTTTTATTGATGCACAGAAAATGTGGAGTTAGTAAAGTTTATTGGGTGACTTCTAGGGAAAATTCTTTTCTGACTTTAAATGCCCTGATTTCTTGCTCAATCGTGGCTGAATACATTACATAGGCAGTGAAGGGATGAGTTGTAAAAGAGCTTGTTCTTAGAGGGAAGCGTCAGAGGCAGCATTGCCAAGGAGATGAATGAATCTTGAACTAGTTTGATGAAAAATGATGAGGCAGAATTTGTGCAACAGAAAAATAGTTCTGATTTTTTAAAAATAGTAAATTTACTTGTATTTAGAGAAATATTTCCCATAGCATTCACTTGATGCCTTCACAGACTAGCTTTATATATATATCATATTCGTATTGTATATTTATCAGTGATATATATATATATATATATACTTATCTCTGACAGAAGCTAGCACAGCAGCACATTTCATATAAGTGTATGTTTTCTTCTTACTGCACTGTTATACAGATCAGGAAATCCTTGATTTGGTGAAATCATTTCATGTAAATTCTGGGAAGTTCATTTTGCAGGGTAGGAAGTTCATTTTGGGGGTATGCTACTCCCAGCTCTGTGCTGAGGGACTCTTCCAGTGGTCCTTAGCATACCATCACTGTATCACTGTATCACTGTCATCCTGTTGCTCATCGATTTGCTCTAGCGGACACCAGTAAGGTCTCCGTTGTGAAATGTTGTTACTGGTTTTGGCATATCGAATACATACAGTGCTAAAAATTGCATGTACTTACCTATTGAGTTATCTTTCCAGCCCAGTTCTGGGGAATTTAAGTCTTGTACTAGTGAATGTTTTCTAGGTGATGTTATCCAACAAACATAGCAAATACCTGTTTTCCATCCATAGTATACAAAGGTTATTTTTACTGGATATGCAACTTTTCTGACTTTCTGAAATGCTTTGGATCTTACCTTCTTATGGCATAGGATTAGAAGCTAAACAAAACTGTGCAGTTGCTTGTAAAGCTTTTACTGAAAGTGACATGTACATTCATTCATCTCCTGTTGTCCAAGTAAATTACATATCTAAGCTCGCATCCTTTGGAATAGTTTTGTGTGTGTGTGTGTGTGTGTGTGTGTGTGTGTGTGTGTGTGTGTGTGTGTATGTGTAAGAGAAAGAGAGAAAGAAATAGAGAGAACAGAAATAAGATATTTATGAATAATAAGCAGTACAATTAAGCCATTTGGTATCGGGTAGAAGAGGAGTGACATGATAAAAAATTAGTATCAATTGAGGGTGGGAACCCAAAGTGGGAAGAGTGACTATGCAGGGCAGCCTGTTTCTCCTCATAAATATACTTCTACTCAATTTTCAGCGTCCTAGTGACAGAATCTCAGATAGCTAATCCCGTGATGTCTGTTTTAGCACTTGCCACATTATAGCAGTTGTTTGAGTTCTTTTTGCACTGAATCACAAGGATTTTCTACTGTGTGTTTTGATAATCCTTAGTGTAGAAGAATATTCAGCACTGAGAAGAAACAATACTAAAAATGCAACAGCATGAATGAATCTCAGAGTCATTGCCTTATGGCTAAACTGTTAAGCAGAAGACTACGAACATACATTGCACATGTGAGATTCTAGAAGAGGAAAAACTTTGCTTTTTAAAATCAGACCAGCCTTAGAAGGGAGAGGAATCAAGTGTACATGCACCTGAGGAGGGTTTTTGAGAAGGTTTAAGTTCTGTATCTTCATCATGGGAGAGTGTACACCAAACAAATAAATGCCTTTCTGAATGCAAATGGTCTTGATAAAGCTGGAAGAAAAGTGTTTGTGCTTGTCAGATAAATGAAGATGAACACTTTAGAAGACCAGAATTAAGAGGGGAAACAAATCAATAGTTCTCTCCATAAATCTTTAAACTTTCTATGTTTCTCTCTTTTAGGAAGAACTTGAAACAGCCAGGAAGTTTCTGTATTATGAAATGGGCTATAAATCTCGCTCAGAACAGTTAACAGATCGGTCTGAAATCAGCCTCCGGGCTTCAGACATTGACAGGTACTTGTAATAAGTTTCTCTCTCTTTCTCACTGTCTGTCTCTCTCTGTCTCTCTGTCTCTGTCTCTGTCTCTGTCTCTCTCTCTCTCTCTCTCTCTCTCTCTCTATCTCTCTCGCTCTCTTTCTTCTCCTACCTAAAAAGATTTTTTCTTTATTCAATGGTGTATTCCAGGTATAAGAAGAGATTTCATAAGTTTGATGCAGACCAAAAAGGCTTTATTACCATTGTTGATGTTCAGCGAGTATTAGAGGTAACTATTTTTGATTCAGCATCTTTAATAAAAGAATATAAAAAGTTAAAATACGTGATATTTTATCATTCCATGCATTTCCTCTGATGTGTCATTTTAAATTTTGAAAAATTGGTAATTGAATAAGTTTGTACTCATAAATTTTCATTAAGGCCCTTTCTTTATATTTTCCTTTAGAGTATTGATGTCCAAATGGATGAAAATACACTACATGAAATTCTGAATGAGGTAGATTTGAACAAAAATGGACAGGTTGAACTCAATGAATTTTTGCAGGTAAGTTGTACTGAAAGGAAACAATTATTGTGCAATCATTTTGGGTACTAATGGATGTTAAGTAATTGATTTTTAAGTCCACATGGTTCTTACTTCTCTGAAAGAGAAGAAAGATGAAACCAGCCATGTCTGTCTGTCTTTAAAGACATATGACTCTATGTGTTACATGTTCATTTTTTTTGTTTCTATGACATTTTCTCTATATTGGGAAATTTAAATTCAAGTTAATTATGGCATAAATGGCTGGGTAAGAAGTTTGCTTCTTCAAGAAGTATATTATGGGATATCATTGCTGGACCATTATTTACCTGCTTCAAAAGAGGCAACATAATATTTCCAGTGTGGAAAGTAATTCATTATTTTATGGAAGAAATTGTTAAAAGTTATTGTATTCATCTGAGACCCATACAGATTTTTTGAGACTATGTTACATTTCTGTATTGTAAAGAATTGGAAAATAACAAAAGATATATATATTCATTGGTCAAGTCCATATAATTTGAACATTTCATTTAATTTCCCCAAGACTTGAAATATTTGATTGTAATCACCAAGGAAATAATTTTTGTTTAATTTCAAATTGGATGCAACACGTCATTCTTTAAGTATTCCTTTAAAAAAAGAAATTAACAAACCCATGTATTATTTGTAGCTGTCTATAGAATGCTGATCATAGAAAGAATTATTAGTTTCCAGGCAGCCAGCTCTTTCTGTAGAGCTTCTTGGGCAGGTATTTCAAATGAATGCCAGGTCTTGCTTGCACCATGGCAATGATGAATGCTGAACATGAAATAAATTAATGCTGGGGATTTTGGTCAATGTCAGCCCTTTCTTCACTGTGTCAAGTTAAACAAACAAGATCAAGGCAAAGGAAATGGTAATTGTCTCTCTGGAGATGAGCTGCAGATAAGAGCATTGTTGAATCTAAATGCAGAAAATTTTCACAGGTTGTGTCCAGCATTACAAAAAAAAAAAAGAATATTTAGTTCTTCAGCTTACTATTTAGCTAAAGGCATGCTAAATGCACATATGAAATTGAGTATAAAATTTGTACTTGGGGATTATAAACCTTTCAAACAATGCATTGTTTGTATAATGTTTTTCCTTCAGAAAATTTTATTGTTTAATGACTTCAGAAAACTTTTCTTCAAAGAAATAATATATTTTATTTCATGTGTATTTTAGATAAAACAACAGTTTATTTGAGCATTTAGAATAAATACAGGGTTTTAGAAACAAGAAAAATCTAATTTTATGGATATGTTATATGGTTTGGGTTTTAAGTGATTTTCTGGAGTGTAACTGAATTAAAGCTACATAAAACAATTTAAACTATCTTCAGATTTTTTGTAGAATTTTTAATACTTAAGAATTTTTGTCTAAATAAACTACTTGTGCTGCAAGTATGATTAAAATTAAATATACAAATTTTAAAATGCTAACTGTATTTCTCATGAAATATATTCAAAAAAGAAAAATGTTACTTTTCTTTATAAAATGGTTTCAAGATATGTGCAATATTTAAAGAAAACGTCTAGCTTTTAGAAACCAGTGCACTATTTTTCTATGGCTAAGGGGAAAATACCAGTTTTGTTAACTGTAGTGAACTTTGAAAGTTTTCATAGAATCAGTGACACTTGGTCTCTCTTTTTATATGTTATCACTCCTCCTGTTCTACCGTTTGTCATATGCAAAGATCATTTTTAGAATTTATTAATAAAATTTATTTCTTCTCTGAACATTAAGAACAAATGCTCATCTCAGTAAACACCATTTTAAACTTTGATGTGATTTTTTAGTAACCCCCTTAGAAGAATCTAACTAGTGCATGATTACGTGACTTTAGTTTAACTTTGGGCTCTAACGACACTTCTGCATGTAGGAGTCCATCTCTAATCACCAATAAGTTGTAAAACAGCTTTTAATAAGGTCGTCATGAAATTCTGATCCAGCCCTTTCGCAGATGCCCCTGACTCTTATTCAGAGCCATTTTAAGAAATGTGTTTCTGTAGGTTAAACACTGTAACCCTAAAAATACTTTGAGAATTGTTATATACACATATATTTATGATGAATGGCTAAATCAATTCTATTTAAAATAAATTAAAAAATTGGGAAAGTGAGATCAAGAAAAGCAAATAGTTAAAAGCCACATCAGCTTGAAAAGAAGAAAAAAAAAATCCCTGTGCTTATAATTGCAAAGTGCCTTCCAGATTAAAGGCCTTTGCCTGCTGACTGCATGTAATTTCAAGACTAATTCTGATTTTATCCATTGGATAAAAATGAATTAACTAAAATCTGGGCTGTGGAGTGCTTTTAATTCTGCTTTTAGATCTCTGGGTCCATTTTCAAGGACTTAAATGTGAATTACCTTAAAAAGTCTTTAAGGAATTTGGATTTAGGAGACTTGAAGTTGTCAAATACAGTAACTAAAAAAGTAGTTAAATATGGTCATCATCTTGTCTTTGTCCAATCCTCGATATTCCTTTTTAAGATTTTAAAATGGAATTAAAGATCCAATATTTGAGTTGCTTAAAAAAAAAAAAGTGCTGTGAGCCCAAGAAGGGACAAGAAAGTGATGCGTTCAATTTGCATTTCAAGGCAGGCTGATTTGCTAAATGAATATAGCAAATTCATAGAGCTGCAAATTTTTGTTGCAGCAGTGATGAAATACCTGTCCCTCTCCCACATTTTTGAAATGGTCAGCATTGCACTCTTATTTGAGCTGGAGGTCCTGCTATGATTTTTGATGGAGCACTTAATTACCTCTGCCCGAAGCAATGGTATCTATTAAATGTGGCCATAAGGGAGGGGTCTGGCCTGCATTCTGACTCCGGCTAATTTTCTCTTTCAGTTGATGAGTGCTATTCAGAAAGGAAGGGTGTCTGGAAGCCGGCTTGCTATCCTCATGAAAACAGCAGAAGAAAACCTTGACAAAAGAGTTCCCATTCCAGTGGATCGAAGTTGTGGTGGCTTGTGAATTTGAGCAGTGACAGACAACAATCATAGGAATGACAACTCATGTAGCCAGCAGAGATGACTTACACCACTCCAAACTAGTGGATCTGAATAGCTGCCTTTAAAAAAAAATTTTTTTTAAACACTGGGAAACATTCCAAAGCTTAAGGATGCTGGTGTATACTCTTGTATTTGCCATTCAATCCAGTTTCTAAAAATTGGATTTTACCTTTTTTTTCTCATTTTCATCACATCTGATTTAATAATGTTTTACATCCATTTGATAATTTGCTTGACTGGAAATCCCCATCTGCACCTTTTAAATGTATTCTAAATTAGTTCTGGGGCAGAAATCATTTTTAAAAAAATTTGGGAAAATTTGTGACTTGCACGGGGTTTTGAAAACTAGGCTTGTAGTTATTTGTTCTTTAAAGAAATTGACCGGGTAGTGAGCCGCTTCCTTTTAGGAGTGCTTCTAAACCCTTCTATGATCTGTTTGCCTTTCTCATTCCAACCTTAGTTCTAGAGCATGATGGGTAAAACTGGAGAAGGAAGAAAAAGTTAGATCTCACGATAGGAACAAGTTTTTGGGAGAACTTGAAAGCGCCCAGACCCCCAGCAGGTTTAAGGGGCACAGCACTGGCATTTGCAGGGAGTTTCACTGATAACTTCTATCTCAGAGATTCATTTTTTTCCTCCCTAGTCACTGCTGGTTTTTCTCTGACTGTTATAGTTGCCAGGAAGATCGTTGCTTTTCTTATTTTTAAAACTAGCATTTATATAACAAGTTGGATGAAATGGAATGGGACTAAATTCCTCAAATCTTTACGGTCATAATCAGTGTAAGGATTAAAATCCTGTTATGGAGATGACAGTCCAAATCTGCTTCAGGTCCTGTGTCTTAGAAAATGAGTATTTTCAAACAGAACTTATTTATTGCTTCATTTTGGGAAAGTTAACAGATAGTATTAAGGTGGTAGAAGCAGATTTTAGCTTACCTTTGGTTCCAGTTATTTGCAAGAAGGTACAATTCTTTAATATTCAAGGTCATTAGGTTTCTTCTAGCCTCTCCCCTTCTGAACTTATGGAAAGAGAAAAAAGAAAACTGCACATACTCCCTTCCTGGCCACGCATGCATAGAAACATAAAAACAAGAGTCAGATGCATTGGATTTAACAATGTCCTGAATTTAAAAGGCCAATGTATTATGCTTTTGCAATATATCAGTGGTACTTTAATCAGTCATCTGACTATTTACTCATTAAACTTCATCTTAAAAAGTTAAATCTCTTTACTTTCGGCTTTCAAGATAAGGTTTTAAATGTAATAGGAAACCCTTCATTTAATGGCAGGTATCAGTCCAGCAAATGAAAGAGTTTTGTTTTGCTTTTATTTTTTTTTTTTTGAACTGGTACATGAAGGACTTTTTGTGCTCCTATTTCTATTTATGTAAACACTGTGGAATTTCTTTGCACCTTATTGAACTAGTGTATGAGCCTGTGTGTCATATAATTAACACTGGAGGTAAATTCACATAACTATGGGCCTGGCCCACCCCCAATTCCTGCCCCCAGACAAACAGAAATCATGGATAAAGGATAATGTCTTAACTTGTGGGGGTTTTTCTTAGTTTTGTTCTGCCAGAGATTGAACCCAGGACCTCACACATACAAGGCAAGTGCTCTACCACTAAACAATATCACGGGTCCCTTGTGTTTTTAGACTTGATAGTTCCTAAATGGAATCTGAATGATGGAAATGATGCTTCCTGGTATCATGGTTAACTTTTTTTCTTTCAGGGTGTGAATTTTTCACCCTGGCTTTATTCAAATAAATGGGAACATGGAATTTAGATTCCTCCCCCTAAAAAAATGATATATTTCACTCTTTAGAACCCAGTGAAACTTAATAGGTAAAAGAAGTGTCCTTTAAATCATCTCAGATGATGTACCACAATAATGTACATTATGCTCTCTTTCTTTTCTTAGTTAGATCAGATAAGAATGACTTACTTCCTCCCTGAATCCATTACAGTAGGGACTGGGCTTTTAACCTAACTGCCCTGGGCACAGCTCTAATTGTAAAACAGGCCTGGTATGTGCATGCTTTGCTATGTTTGAAGTTCCTTTAAGGACAAAGAAAAGTACACATTTCTTCATTTGAGCATATCTGCTTTTGCTAAAAATCTGCTCATTCTAAAACACACTCTCCTTCACCAATTCCTTGGAAATGAGCTGGTTCCAAGTTTTTCCTGTGAATAAAGCACCCCCGCATTTTCCCGTAAGTTCTTAATTAAACTTATGCAGCTTCTTTACCTGATTTTAGAAAAAGAGAACAGAAATAGGGGCTTAAGCCTTTTTACTACAGATTTTAGGTCCAAGAAGATATTTCTTTTCATATAATTATGATATTAGGTCATTCGGTTGGGTTTGGAAGGGGTGTGTATGCAGATTGTTCTTATCCTTAAGTGATTTATTTCCAGAGCCTTTCAAGGGGATGCAGGTGAGGCGCCCTCTCCCTCCCCAAATCTGTGGTAGTTCATGGATTCTCCTTTAATTATCCCCTACCATAGTTATAACAATAGTGGTCATGCTGGATTATTTGTTAAATCGAGGTTGTCTGCCTCATACCATCATGTTGTTTGCAGTATTCTTGCTTTCTGTTTCTACTGAGTGTAACTTTGGGATTTCTACTGTGAAATGCATGTTCCCAATCCTGCTTTTATTCCCAGCTTTGTTTTGTTTTCTGCAAAATGTGTAGCTTACTCTTTTGTACAACAAAAATTTCATTCTGACTACTTTTAATAAACATACTGTAAGAATGATCAGTGATCTTATTTTCTTCTTTTTTACATATTTAAAATGTTTGGCGTATGAATGTAATGTTATTAAAGTCAGTGACACTACTGTATCTTGCACTGTTTTTGCATTATGTCATCCACTTCTAGGGAATTAAAAAGCCTACTATGTTTTTAAAGACTTATCAGGTATAAGCCCAATACTGCACTGGAGATATACACTGCATGTTTCATATGTGGCACTTTTATGTATTGTGTTGGGTTATTGTTCTAGATTGGACTGTTAAATACTATGTTTGAGGCTGGATTGTCATTTTTATAACTGTCTTGGTGTTTTATCGCCATTATTTATTACTTTTGATATACAGAATGAGCTGCATGCATTTATAGAGCAATAAGAGGATGTATTTAATGTGCCTTGTTTTTAACTGAATAAGAACTGAAAGCATGAATCAATAAAACTGATTAAAATGGTCCATTTGCTGGCATTTTGATGTTACTTGCAGTAAGAGAAATAACTTTGATTACTATTGAAGTTTTTAAAAGTTTAAAATACATTTTCATATACTATTTTCAATGCCATGACAAGTTAATTTTTGTAGTGTGGGTTCTTATAATTTTATATCAAAAGTGAATCTGCATAGAAAGATGTACTTTTATGAAACTGCTAGAATTATTTGTATTAATATATTGCTGGAGCCTTTAGGGCACAACTTCTTTATTTGTGCATTCCTATTCTAAAATTACATTCACCCTATTACAACTCTGTTGAACACTGTATTTCTCTCTGTCCTCTCTCTCTCTCTTTCTGTGTGTGTGTGTGTGTGTGTGTGTCGCGTGTGTGTGCGCGTGTGTGAACCAGACCCTTTCAGCCTGAGCGTTTCCAGGCACACTGATGAATTTTATCATAACCAAAATCAATAGAAATGAATGGGAAAGATTACATAATCCATTTTGATCATCTTACATGTCAAGTTAGTGCAGGGTTGCCAAGTGTTGATAAATGCTCTAACTGAAAATACGCTATATATTTTCATTGTCAGTAAATCAGTAAAGCTGTTATCAGTTTTAACACAAATTTTATAATGCCCATGTTATTTTATAGGCTTTAATTTACAGATGTATATAGAGCGAATTCTCCATCTGTGGTTTCAATGGGCTGATTCCTTGTTTTGCATGCTCAAAAGTATGAGCTTCAGAAGTTTCTTTAAAATGGTATAGAATATTACAGATTCATGGCTCCCAGACTGACTTTGAACATTGAACTGTTGTTCTGTGCCTGGAAAAACATATAGAGCCACTCAGAACCTTTTTTTTGGGTTAATCTAATTTATTAAATGATATTTCATTTAAAAATTTGTCAATATAAATTTGGCCACAATGCCTTGTTTCCAGTTTTCAAAATATAGAGTGTACAGAGAAATAGAAGTAGATACTAACATCAGTCTTCTGCATCTCTAACACTGCATTATCTTCCATGTGAGATTTTCTATGATAGCATTTGACTTAAATGGAAGGAAATTCAACAGAATAGTTCAACTGATATTGAA